>NW_009734536.1:0-26213 GCF_000703405.1 Apaloderma vittatum | reverse complement strand
TTCCCTACATGTAGGAGACAATTTGAAGCTCAAAGGCTAGACAAACTTGTGGATCAAGCTAAAGGCAATTTAGTAAGTGAAGGAAAAAAAGAGGGAGAAAGAATACACAAGAGAAGCAAAGGAAGTCACTCCCTGTCTCCCACCAGCACTTGATGCTCACGCAGCCTCCAAGCAACAACTACTTTGGGAAGACTACCTCAAAGTTGGGTTGTTTGGGTTTTGGTTTGTTTTTGTTTTTGTTTTTTCTTTCTACTTTCTCAGATTTCTTCCCCTTAATTTACAGCCTGTCAAAGCTTGTCCAGTTCTTGACAATCTCATTCTTGGTATATTTGACACCTCGCAGCCTCCTTCTATGTTATGTATTTCGTCTGTTTCTCTAAAATATTCCAGCTAGCACCCAGCCCACTACGGAACTACTCTGCCGGTGTTTCCAAGCAATTTTGTGTTGGACTGGGAGACATGCAGATAAGAGCTTAACAGTGGCTGTCACTGATATAAACACAACTTCTAAAGTTTGTGATAATACATATGTGAAAAGAACTGGAAAGAGAAATAAGTAAATAATTGGTTTTCAGACCATTTTAAAGTTTACTTCAGGAACATTACAACATGGCCAAAATAATACTGGAGGCAAAACTTAATTTCCAATAGAAACTGTATATTGCACTGCATTCAAGAAAACAGAAGGCTGACTCACTGCAATGTTGCCAGTCTATATTGAACTGAAACAAATTGAGTAGTAATTCATAATATAATAGCATTCTCAGCAGTTATACATGCTGTCCAGGCTATTTAAATAGTCTATAAATAATTGCTCAGAAAGGCATAACTGACAGCGTGCATAGACTGGATGATGAATCATCAGGTAGTTTAAGTAAAGTTTTGCTTGATTAACTGTTTTGGTTTTAAACCACCTGCACCGTATTGTCTGATGTACCAAGACAGATCAAATTGTTCTCAGTCTTTTTCTGGAACCAGACGAGCTTACAAATGATAAGTTTTATTGTATTATGAAATTGATGCCAAACTGAAGAGCTGTGTATTGTGTGATTCCAATTATCTATTTTTTAGCCAAGGGTTTAATATCAGCCATTGTTAAAAAAGAAACTAATCCAGATTTATCAGACCTCTAATAGCTGTTGTGTCATATGGAAGTAATTTTACTTTCCCCCATCTTCAAAATACATTTATTAGTCCTCCTGAAATTTAATTTTTCAGTTGATTTTTTTTTTTTTGGTCAGGTGGCAACTAAACAGGTTACAGCTGGAATATTTTCAGACGGAGAAATTAATGAACAGAGCCCACTGATTTGAGACAAAGCATACCTGACTTCCATCACCGCAAACATTGCCGGTGTTGTGAACTTCTTTATTTAGACCAGTGAATGAGGCATTTATATGTATAAAGATGCATAAAAACACCTAATGGGGTTAACAAAAGCATCTAAATGAGTAAGTACCTTATTTCCATGTACTTCTGTGGGCCTCAGGTGCCTACTGTCATGCTTAGGCAGTTTGGTAAAACCTACTATATGTTTCCCTTTAGCTTTGGTCACCTCCAGATATTTCTTAACAATATCCTTAATAATATCAATCAGAAATATCTTTTTCCAAGAGGTAACCATCAAAATGTAACATTCAAGCCAATATAGTAGACCTTGAAATAAGGTTATAAAACCCCCCAATCTTTCAACAAAAATAACATCTTACCTAACAGAAAAGACTTCGTCTCCAGGTTCTGGAAGGTTGTTCTTCCTGGCATACATACAGTTTTAGAACATTACCTTTATACAATAAATTATTATATCACGTTTACTACATACCAACGTTTTCCCTCATCTTCATGTGATTTCAGTTTTTGGCTCACTCTTTAAGTAAGAGTTACAAGTGAACAGTATAGGACATAAGTTTTTGTAGTCATCGTATTGTAGATTTATGCCATTACTGACATAAAACAACACTAATGAACTAATCACCTGGTTTCACATGTTCATTTAAGGAATTAAAGACCTAAATGAATTTTTTATAACCGTTCCCCTAATTGCTGGTGAGTTGACTTTTGGGAGGATGAGAGGAGTGAGTACGGAATTGATTATTTCATCTTATGTATATATGGGATCCCAGATCCTTCTCTGCCACATTTTCCCCAGGTAATTAATACTCATTCCTTTTTCAGTTGAATCTCAAGGGTCAGTTAAGGTCAGAGTCTCAGTCTGCTGGCAGTTGTGCAAATATGCAGTCAGAAGAAAGAAAAAACATTATAGTAATAAACCGAAGAGTTTAAACATGGTGCTGACACACTGGCATTGACAAGTCAGGACACAGCACTCAGTTAATTCTGGAAATGGCCACATATAAATAAAAATCCCATTTCTGTTGGAAAATCTACTATAATCCATACCCAGAAAAGACAGTTCAGTAAGAATTTTAGAACTGTCTATGTAAACTATAAATTATTATCTCAATGTTGTAAAGACGAAATATAAAGGAGAGTCAAGAAAAAAAATTGCACTCATTCTTAACACTGGGAGAAGCTTAAGAATAAAAGACTATTTTATACCTGGAAAGGAGGCAAAATGTTGAGTCTTTCAATAAGCACATACAGCTTTTTCTTAATTAACTCCTCAAAATGGTATTTCAGGAAATAATATTCATCTATACATTAAAATTCTGCTTCTGGAAGATTAGCAGAAAATATTTTTTCAATTTTTGCTGTATGCTGCTTAGAACTGCTTTTGGTATTCTTTTATACACTACAGGAGCATGCAAAACTATATTCAATTCAAATGACACATCCAAACAACCTACCTTGGAAGCTATTTTAAGGCATATATGCTAGCACATCAGATGGGATAAGCCTAGAACAAAGAGATGTGAGACCAAGCTCTGCTACTGTTTCAGGCTGTCTCTTGTGGAGAATTTAGGTGTCAGCTATGAAGAACATATAAATGCTTTATGTTTCGCACAATCACTATTGATTAATCATGATGTACATTAGCATTCAAACAACCTCAGCAGTAAGACCATGTAAGACTGTAGACAGTCATTTCAGGTGAATTACTGGTGTGATCCTACAGAACGCCAGTAAATAAGGAGATCATCTCACCATGATAATAATTGAGGCAGTAGAAAAACAAACAAACAAAATAGGGTAGCAGTGACATATGATCTAGTCAAAATGTCATGTTTGTGTAGAGTTTACTTTTAAATGCAACCATTTGAAAACATTGAACCATTCTGTTACAGCTATTCTAATACACACCATTCAACTCATGAAAATGCTAATTTGTAACTTGACTTCCATCTGCTGCATTGGATATACTCATATCCATCACTGTTTCTCCAAGGGTTTGTGTATTCTTTGAAACCCATGCTCAGCATAAAACTAATATTACGAGAACTGAACACCGTGGGGCAGCACGGGCTACCCTGGTTTACGTGGCAGGGGACACGACTGATCAACGAGCTGTGCTGGAGAAGAGGGCAGCGTGCTGCCACAAAAGCCTTTTGCAGCCAGTATTGGAAGCTTTCATAGTGTCATGACTGAAACTAGAGTAAGCTTTGCTTCAACTAACAAACTGCTGACAGCAATTAAAAATGATCCAATTATTTATGATTATTTATTTAAAAAAATGCTCTTAATTTAAAGGTGAAATATATAGACGGGAGGAGAAAAGGAGCAAAATGACTATGTCTGAAAATTCAATACCATTTTAGTTGAAAATAGGAAAATTGAATATCAGTCTTTACTGTCATTCAATAAAAGAATGTAATTAAACACGATATTGTAATTGGTTTTTAACAACAGGTTTTTTCCATAAATAGCATTTATGTTTTAATTACATTGTTAAATCTGTGCAAAGAGAATTTATTTTCTCAGACACTGTTTCTTTACAACCATTCTCAATATTACTCATTAAACTGGTGTGCTATTGAGATAGTATTTTTATCCTATTCCTTTAAACCATGTAAACATCTATATCATTCCTTAGCATTGATTTAACTATTTCTGCAAATCTAGTCAGTTAAGTATCTTCATCCCCTTCCCCTAAATCTAGTATCTCCATTGATTTATGAAAGAACAGATTTGTGTAAGAGTTCCATATAGACCTACACAGCTATAAAGTTTTGGAACTTATGTGCAAGTGTTCTTCCCAATACAGTTTAACTAACCCTTAGAAGTATTCTTTAAATACTTAAAGTGATGAGAGCAACAAATCACTTAGAATACATCTAATAAAAATAATGAAAATTTGCTAATAACAGAGGCTGTGACACCGTATTTCACAGCCTTTATTAATTACTTGTTGTTGCAAAGTCTTCATTAGTTATTTTTTGTTACAAATGAAAATTCTGAGGAAAAAATAGGTGAGAATAAACCCAAAGTTTACAGGCAATGAAGCCACATTTCTGAGTTCTCCTATTGGTGCAGAGGCCAGTAAAATTCAAAAAAGAAAACAGTGGCTCCTATCTCAATTTTTAGAGCCTCAACTCAAAATGTCTCTAAATAGTACTTATTAAAGAGGTCAGTAGTCCTAATAACCTGCCTAAACCTTATTAAGCACAAATGAGATGTTTAATTCTCGCTATGACCAAAACTGACCTAATAGTTATGCATTCTTTAAAATCAGTTTTCTGGGACTCGTACCCACATTCACTGTCCTGTCCATCTGCTCTCTTTTGTTGTAAACTGGACTCCTACGCCAGTGGTGTCTTTGTCATTTATGCACATCAAACACCCCACATGATGGATCCACATTTCTTTGCTAGATGTTAGAGCAGTCTCATAGTAGAAGCTGGTGGGAGCTTCACCAGTCAGTCCAACAAGCACAAGAGTTAAGCTTCTGTTTTAAAGTTTCCATCCACTTATTTCCCAAAATGTAAGATGTTTGGCACTGTCTGTAAGATTAGGCTTTCAGTTTCATTAAAACTCACTGAACTGTTTTCTACCACTCAAAAAGACACAGAAGTGTATCACCTCGGTAATTGCCTAGTAGCTACCTGTCTATCACAGCTTGTTCTTTTTTTTTTTTTTTTTGGAGGAAAGAGCTGGTACTTGGAAGGGTGTGAAGACACTCCTCGATGGATTGCTTACTGCATGAAATCCTGAGCAAGATAAGGACTATTGTATAATATAACAGGTATCCAGCTGCAACAAGGAGCCATGAGAGCTTTGTGAAAACTTGGCCACCTCTGTTCTAAAACATATGCCCATATCCTGACCTCCTGTGGATGTTATTCAACAAAAATCTGGCAAATGCATGCACACATACTCATGCACACAAGCCCTCAGCAACCCAAATGACCCATAACACTTTCACGATCCCTTTCTTGGCCATGCAGATTAATTAGATAACATTGTTCCCCAGAGTTTGGTATATTGTTACTGTTATCATCAATATCTCAATTTAGGTATCAGCATATAAACCATGACTATGTTGCTTTACATACCATTACATATTTAACAGGAAACAAGTAATTAAAAAAAAAAAGAAAAAAAAAAAGAAAGGACACCCCAAAAGAAACCCTACAATCTCTTGAGATAAGCAGTTTTGGGCTTTGCTCTGTATTACTAAATTAACATACTGAAGAGTTCTAACACTCTGATTATGGCATCTATTATCAAAATCCATGTAATATGAGCTGGAATTTTTCTTAGTGCTGAATTCTCTCAGCAATTAGGCTAGAGAAAAAACAACAACACAGCAAGATGAATTACATTAGTGACCCAGCATCTGGCAAGTAATGCAATGCATTATGGAGTACCTGAATTATTCATAAGCTTGGAAACTACTGTACTCCTTCCAAAAGGCAAAAAAGACCCCCCATTAATAATTATATCATGCAGATAAAGGAGGTCAAGAAAGTTAGCAGAGGTTACCCCAATATTTTTGGTGGGTAAACAAATAAAATAAAAAAATAAATAAAAACTAAACTTTGACCTCTCTTTTTTTTTATTTGCACAGGTTAGGAGAGGCTAAAACTTGAGCAAAGAAATCATGTTGCTCTGCTGAATAACTGCTTAGTCCTCTGTATATGGAGCGTGTAAGTAGAAAGTTACTTCAAAGTTTTTTGTATGGATTTAAAGACAAAAATCTAGAGGGTCCTGCTGTTTGACTGAAATATAGAATCATAGAATATGTTGGATTGGAAGGGACAAAGGTCGCCTAGTCCAACTCCCCTGCAGTGAACTAGATTGAGTTGCTCAGAGCCCCATCAAGCCCAATCTTGAATGCCTTCAGTGATGGGGCCTCCACCACCTCTCAGGACAACCACCTCAGAGTAAAGAACTTCTTCCTAATGTCTAATCTAAATGTACTCTGCACTACTTTTATTGTTCAAAAAATATTTGGGGTTTGTATTAAAATATATACATATACATAGGGTGGAATTAGCAATAAACAAGCTAGTCTTGTTCCCATGGTGGCTGAAGTCGATGATGATGATAAAAAATGAAAGCCAAAACTCTATAATAGAGTACAAATAGAAAAAAGTTTTTTTGTCTACATGAATAAAATACAAACAAAGAAAATAAGGAAGAGATTGCAATGAAGTAAAAATAGTACAGAATTTAGGATTATGCTGAAAATATTGAATGCAGGGATGAAGATAGATAACAAGAGTAAAAATTAGACATAATTTGTTATGTTAATTATATAACTCAAAGGAAAAGCTTAAGAAGATTAAGCTGAGAGTGACAGGACAGCCTCAAGTCCAAATTCTGAAAGAACAGGAACAGGATATTTCAGGTAGCCAGATCTCTGATTTTTCCTACAGGCATAGGAGAGAGCACAGAGCAGTAAAGTAAGAGAAGAGAAAGCAATCTTAGCAACAGTAAGCCTGATTTCAACACACTTTTCAATAATGTGCATGGTTTTAGAGGTAGTTTTCAGAAAAAGTGTATTTAAAGATATGCAGGTCAAGGGAAAATGAGAAGGTAGATCACGCTACGTTAATTCAGGAGCTTTCTTTAAGGTTCTGGCATTTATAAGACATTGGGATTGTGAGAGAACTCACATATCTGAAGTTCAGAAAAGCATTTTTCATATGGTACCCATGGGAAATCATTACTCAGTCTACAGAAAATTAGGATTAATATCAGAAATATCAGGTCAATAAGAAACTAACTAAAGGGAAAATGAAAGTAGTTAGTGCTGAAAAGTTTCAGGTTAGAAGGAAATATTAAGAGTTCCTCAATGATCAGTCTTAGAAGAAATCTTGTTACTTTCATAATGGCCTTGACCAAAGTATCACTAATATACTGGTGAAATCTTATGATCATTCATTTTTTGGGAGATATTCAATACTGACGAGCATTAGGATATCAATATGCAAAGAACCTGATGACCTTGAAAACATTAATAATTTAAATTAAATAAAAATCTATCACACATATGGCAAGGCCATCCCCCTAAGGACTAATAAAAACATTTCTTCCATAAGCCAGAAGTTCATCAGTTGAAATGGTTGAGGCAGAAAAGGATCAGTCATAGGATTTAACTACAAGTTGTGAGTGTTATATGGACAATGCAACTCTAAGCCACATCAAATAAGATTTTTCAGGAGAGAAGGAAATACTGATGCTATTGTACAAGATGTGGGGGAAATCTAATCATTGCTATCTCTAATATGCCACAGAATCCTGTTCACTCATGTTAAAGAATGATAAGCTTAAATTGGAAGAGGTGCAGAAAAGACGTGCCAACATGATCAGAGAAACGGAAAATCTATCTGACAAAAAGAGACTAAAAGTGCTTAAGTATATGTGGTCTGGTGAAATGAAAGCCTAGAAAAATCTGCCAGGGAACTGAACAGTGAAGGAGAAAAAAGTATTATTCAGTCAAGGGGCCACAGCTGGCACAAGAACAAACGAGTATAAGATAGCCATGAATAATGTTAGGTTGCAATTTAAAAATTAAAATTAAAAAGTCTAAACATTAGAACAACGAGAATCAGGAACAGCTTTGGAAAAGAAGAAATGGATGCAGCTCCCAGACTAGCAGCTAGCTGCACTATGCGTTAAAAGCTCAAAAGGCAGACCAGTACAAAGTGCTACTCCAAGCAGGGAAGGAGCTTGAGTTGGCAACCCAAGAGAACCCTACCCACTTTACATTTGCAAAATTTTTTAAACAGCAACTACTATCTTTCAAAAGCAACTATATCTGTTTATAGAAACCTACAGTTTTATTTCTATAGACTAAACTTGCTAATTAAAACAATCTTCACTATTGCATGCCCCTGAGACATTTGTGATCTTTCCACTTCAACTACATTTTATTACTGAACTGTTAAGTGACATTTTCACATACTTGAATATCCTGATTGCCTTAAATAAAGCAAAATACATAGGAAAAAGACCATCCAGCAGCAGCATCCTTTTCTCAGATCACAGATCTATACCATATCCTCTTCTCAGTATATATACTTGTTTAAAGACATAATAATTTTGCAGGCATAACAGTTTTGCTTTGTTCTTTACATAGCTATTCAGACACAGTATAAAAGTGTACTTAGTCGGTGCAGCCTGAATGAATAGAGGGGGGAAAAAAGAGCTTTCCTAATGCCACTACATATCTGTGCCTCTTTCATTAACAGCTACTTCCCAGAACAGGCTCATGCATGCAATTTATTCCTAAGGAGGTTAGAACAGACAGAAGTCAAGCATTTACTTTTTGTAAAGAAAGAGTCTAATCTAACTAGATACATGAATTTAGGCGGTTTAATTATCACAGACCCTTGTGAAGGGCTATTTAAAGAGCAGTAACTGGTTTTTTTTGCCTGAATAGAAATGACTGAGGAGCAAGGAGGAATAAGCGTCAGCAAGACCTTGGCAGTCCTTTCTGTTATAATAAGGTCAGGATTCTTTATTGGACCAAATGAAGAGCCAAGAACTGGCTGGGAAAGCCATCGTAGGAGATGCTTGATAAGGAGTTTTCAAAGCTAAATTAGTAATACAGGTTCTGAGAGAACAGCATCCTGGCTAATCACCTCCAACTAAGCATCTGGGCCGATACAGCTGTACGCTTTTGCATCCTTCCTGTAAGTTTTGCATTGCCATATTGTCAGAGCATCTACCAGCTCATGCTGGTCACAGCTTCAGGCACTTGACTGAAAGGGGTGTAAATCACCTACAAAAGTAGTTTGCAAATTCATATACTATCATTAGACATCATCCTTTCAAGTCAACTGTAAACTTCCCAGAACAAGTCTATACTTTATATTCAGTTACTTATTGCAATAGTTGCTTCTGTTATTTCTAAGTTATTTAAACTCTATTTTACATAAATCCATAATAAACCACCTATACCAAAAAACAGATGGTGAGAAAATATACCATTACCATTAGTGATAGTTAGAGATCACTGCAACCCTAGTATAACGTAAATGAGGAAAGGTAATATTAATAGCAACATCAGGGATCCACTATTTGCACACAAATACAAAAGAAAGAATAAACAACTACGTACAAACAACTTCATTCAGAAAAGTTATCTGGGTGACTATACCTAAGTATACTGTCTCCAACACTGTCCCACAACAAACAGGTTTTCAGACTTCTATCTCTATTATTAGTACGACAGGTATTTTACAATGCCACCTGACTGCAGCAAGGTCACAAAGGATTTATATGTGTTAAGGGACAAAAGAACAGAGCGCAGTGCCTTCAACTCAACCCGCTCTGAATAAAATGCTCGCTCTCTTTTATCACAAAACTTGCAAAAAACATTTGGGCTTGGTTCATGGACACATGCATTCTAGAGAGGTTCATGTAGGTCTAGGATGTGTGCACGAAGTTTAACAAAAGCCATTCTGCTCTAGCAGGGTTCAGAGATACGTATTACAGCTACACTGCGGTCATCATGCTGCCTGTGAAGGGACAGCAATAAATGCTTCTGTTTGCACTCAGTTGCCTTCATTTCTCCTATCCAAGATACAGCCTGCTCCGAGCCCATGGGCCTAAGTGGTGCCATGGGATATGCTGCTGTGCTTTTGCACCATCTAAGTCCAAAACCATCATTCTCAATTTCTCTCCTGCCCTTGGGCTTTTCTCTACCGGTGTAGACAGAATCTGACAAATTATAGTTTTTATAAGATCATTTGAGAGCTGAAAAGTACAGATTGCATTTTTAAAACACAGAGCCCTCCAGAATTCACTTTCTGTTCATTTGTATATCTAGTATTTGCTCTGAACATCACATTCAAGGTAATTCACATCTCATCACCAGCCATCTTGAATAGCCAGCTTGCAAGTGCAATATATGACTTTGATCCTAGATCCCTAGAAATGCAGAACGATTTAAAAAATCACTTTGATAACTGAACCCCAAATTTACATTTAAATGAGATATTACTTGAAAAAAAGCACCTATTTCATGTTATTCTAAAACTATTAAAACCTGAAGTTTCAGAGCTTGCTTTCTTTTATGTCGCTCTTGAGTATTGACTTTGATCAATGTTTGGCTGTTCCCTTTATTAAAATCTGCCATTTCATCTGCAGAATTTGTAGTTGTTTAGTATTGCAGTTTCATCAAAATCTCTTAAATAAGATAAAAAAAAGTATTAGATAAATATAATCTTAGGCACAATATACAGCTCAGTGATTTCCCTAGAAATCCTTGGATCGGTATTGCTGAGCAAAATGACTGGAGAAGTGCATTTACTTCTGTTGTCACTTAAGTGTTCTCATTACTGGCACTTTTTAATCAGCTAATTGGTTTCATCCTTGGGCTCTGCAAAAATAGTCTACACAGCAAACTATACAAAGACAGCAGCTGGTCCCATAATGTTATTGTGCATTGCTTCACCTCCTGAATGAGATTTATCTCCCTGATCCAATCTGTCATATGATTCTGTGGCAAAAAAAAGCATTTTGTTTTGGGTTTTTTTTTTTTACTAATAAAAATGTGTAAATCATAAACATAAAACAATTTCCAGTGAGTGTGGGAAAACTGTGCATGTGTTGAGGGTTCACATTTTTCTCAGGATGGTGGGAAACTAATCTGTTTCTTTCCTGGGCCCTTTAAATAGATGATGTTGTTATCTCAGGTGACATGTCAGCAGAAAGCTAACATTCAGTAGAGGCAGTACATAATACTAATGAAACACTCCAGAGGCAAATCTGGTATACACTGTCACTAATTCAAAGTTTATGGTAGGTTTTCTTATCAGTGAAGCCACCTTTTCCATCTACTGGCTTTATCCACATTAAGCTCAAAGGAATAAGAAAGCTCTCGGACATGGCTTGCTGAATATTGGCATGATTAATACCTGCTCCCTGACAGCTGTTTGAATTGAGGTGTTCTCTCATCATAAACAGCCTGGACTGTGTTCATACTGAGGTTTGGCTTTTAAGGAATGACTTCTCTTGTACGCAGAATGGGGTGGAAGGAGAGAGGGGCTGCGAAACCTTTCTCCACACTTGCACTACATTCTGTAATAGCTGTTACACCACAAAAGTAGTCAGAAATCATGGTCAGGATTACAGTACCAAGGAATTAAAAGTAATAGTAATTCTAAATTAGCACTGAGTACCAACAATTTATCATATATTAGAAACGGTACTGTTTACTTGTCCATCAAGAGGCAGTTCCACCTGAAACACAAATGGTGCCCCTTTGATTACGCAAGACAGCACAATTTCCAATAATTAAAACAGCTTTCAGAGAAAAAAAATCTCTTAGACTAATTGCAGGCCTGTGTCCTGAGGGCCACCAGAGACTTCTAACCAAATCTAAATTGTCTTTTTAATACAGTCATCACAGCATCTCCACGATAAAGTTAAATACTGTTGCCATTTCTAGGGAGATTGACAGGAAAAGGTGATGGCATGAGGTGACCAGATAATGTATGACAGCAATCCCTAGTACTTACAAGGAAGTATGCTTTTCTTCACGCCTCTCTCCTCAACTAGGATATATCTTCCGCTATTTCTCTTGCCAAAAGGCCTAGGAGGTGTCTGGGTGGATTAATGGGGTGAAGCTCTAGGCCAAAAGCTGCTGCTTCTTTATCCCCAAACCTCTCCTACTTCCTGTAAATGCAAACTAGTTGCTGTTCACCACCAACTAGAGGCATCTGCCACCGTGCCTTCCCTGAGATTTAGCTGGAACCAATGAGTAGCCAGGACAACGCTCAGAAAAAACACATAAAATCAAGGTTAGATCTCTAGTAATCAGTTTGATGTGTATTGTTTACACTAGAACTCACACGAAACTTCTACGCTGAACTACTAGTGCTCACCTCAAAGACTACTGTCACGTACACAGTCACAGAATCGTTGAGGCTGGAAAAGACCTCTGAGATCATCAAATCCAGCCCATGACCCAACACCATCACATCGGCCAGACCAGGGCACTTAGTGCCACATCCAGCCTCTCCTTAAACACCTCCAGGGACCGTGACTCCACCACTGCCCTGGGCAGTGCATCCCAATGCCTGAGCACCCTCTCCGTGAGGAAGGGCTTCCTGAGATCCAACCTAAACTTCCCCTGAAGCAGTTTCAGGCCGTGCCCTCTCATCCTGTCACTGGTTGCCCAGGAGAAGAGCCCGACCCCCACCTGACTACAACCTCCCTTCAGGTCATTGTAGAGAGTGATGAGGTCCCCCCTGTCTCCTCTTCTCCAGGCTAAACACCCCCAGCTCCCTCAGCCTCTCCTCACAGGACTTTCCCTCCAGTCCCTTCCCCAGCCTCGTTGCTCTCCTCTGGACCCGCTCCAGCCCCTCAATGTCTTTCTTGCAGTGAGGGGCCCAGCCCTGCACACAGGGCTCGAGGTGAGGCCTCACCAGTGCTGAGCACAGGGGCAGAACAGGAATACCAGAAGGAATTCAATATTCTTAAGGAGTGCTTAGAGTATAAGCTATAATTATAGCAATCCACAGCAGTAGGCCCTAAACCATTGTCTCAGCTGTGCAATTACAGATCTTGATTTCTTATTTTTTTCTTTCTGTTTTTTTTTTTACCCCCAAGAAGCTGCTGATGGGTTGCAGTGCCTGTCTTTCTATGATTTAAGCAAGGCTGATTTTCCACGGCTCCGAAAACCCAACTCTCTTTGGGGAGGCAATGTTTCTTCCTATTGCATCTCCTCTTCCTCTCATCGTGTCACATGCACACTTCAGAAGCACAAGACACCTTCCTGTTTTGTGCTGAATACCGTTTTTTTGCTCAATTTCTAATCAGTCATTTGTTAAGGGAGCTGCAAAAGCACACAAAGGGAGCAGCTGTTCCCTCCCTATTGCAAATGTGCAGCTCCTTGGGCAAATGCTGCTTGAGGCACCACCCAAAAGTGGCTGCTAATGCACACTAAGCACCCCCCAACACCCCAAACCAAATGCTTTTCCTCTGAGATAACTCTCACCCTATGGCAAAAGGAACTGAATTCCTACCAGCATTTTGTATAATGCAGGTGATTACCTCATGAAAACCCAAAACATTTTCCAGAGATGTTTCTTTAAATAAGAGTATAAGGACACACAAGTTGCTTGAAACAAATATCATACATTTATTTTTTTAAAGAGTGTACATATTTTGCAGCAGAGGTTACTTTCCTACCTGGTGATCTTCATGCTATTATAAGGACCACAAGAGTTGGTAATGGAAAGTAATTAACAAAATTACATGTAATACTAAAGGCAGATATATGTCACCAATGTAAGCAAAAATAGAGTGTTTTCTAAACTGCAAGTCAAATGAACAGAGCACATTAAAGAATGGACACAAACTCAGGAATATTTAAAATGAAAACAGAATATCTAGGATGATACTCATTCACCTCATTAAACCTTGTAACATTTCAGCAGTTTTTAAATAAGCAAAATCTATTAAAACTGATTTCCATGGTATTTGAAAAGTTGTTTGGTTTTATTTATTTTCAGAGGTGGAGGCGTTGGGGGTTTCTTCATTTTTTTTTTTAAAAGGAGAGGAAAATTGGGTTATCAGGTTTAGATAAAAGTGGTCAAACACGAGTGGATATAAATACAGATTCTGAATGAACTCGCTGGTGTGCTGTTTTTTTAAGTACCACTAGTTGAACATGACAAAATACAAGCAACTGCCAGCCTTTAAGGGAAGTTTCAACATTTTGAATAGTATTCCCAGGGTTTTTCAAATAAAATAGCTTCTTCCTTCCCAAGAAAGAAATCTGCCTTTTTGTGATTTGCTCTAGTGAAGACCTGTTGTGATGGCAGAGCTCCCTGACAGACCAAGAGATATGGCTACGCGGATTAATTTGAGGTATCTTGGCCCAAAACTCTACTACTCAAAAAATGAAACATTCATACACCAATTCCAAAGGAAGAAATATGATCCTGCATTTTACAAAAAAAAAAACACAAAAAACTAATGTGGAAGACAAGAACAGAATTCATGTGAATAGGGTTTTTTACCAGAAAGATACTATTTACCTGGTTATCTTCTGAATTTTTGCGTAGTACTTCAACTGAACTGAAAATCAATACTTTAGGTTTTGTTTATAAAGAAAGTTTTTAGAAAGTATATTTTACAGTGAAGTATTTCTAGAATAACAGATAAACATGTTGCCACTGTGAATACTGCCCAAGAAATTATCTAATAACAGCTTCAGTTTGTATTAATGTGCAAAACTGAGTAAAAACAGAAGTCGGACAGATTTTAATGAGAATTTAATGAAAATTTCCACTGTATTTTCTGCAGTTTTTAACCTAGTCATCAAGTAAAATTATTTGAACAGTACGCAGCCTTTTCCTAATTTAGTTTATTTGACGGCAGTAGAAAGTCAAAGGTATATATATTAAATACACATAAGTAGAAAGCAAGGTATTAAATAGCAAAATGTCTGAAATGTCAAGTTAAATCACAATAAAAATTCACTGTAGGACTTGAATCCACATGCATTTTGAATTTAATGAAGTAAATTTATATTGTTACTTACATCATTGCTGCTATTGATACTTGCAGCAAATAAATTAAAACAACCCATTTCACTGAGACAGGACAGACTTGAGATTGTTAAAAGGAATATTTTGTACCTAGAAAAAGTCAGCTATATAATTCTGTATCCTCAAATATCACAAACGGAAAGCAGTTATGCTAATTGCTAGCATTTAGCGTTAGGTTACGTATAGCAAACCTACACTTAAATATCTATTTCTAGAGTAATTACATGTGAGGAGGCTGTAATTGCACACGCCTGGCACGACGTGGTCCATGTCCCAGGTGACGGTCTTCTCCAGCATCCTTAGGCCGAGCACTGCTGTGAGGGGTGTGCAGCTGGTAGGGCCCCCCCTTAAGAGAACTCAGCATGCCAGCCCTCCGAGCGGCCCCCAGCGACAGAATCAGAGCCGACCCTCCTTGGGAAATGCCTCCTCTGCCTGCAAAGCAGTCCTGCCTTTCCCGGGAGGCCTCAGGAGACGCACTGGGAAGGAACATGGGGCAACTGGAGCAGCTGCCGGGGTATCTCTTCCCCCACTTCTCCAGTAGCAGCATAGGACTCCCACCACATGTTTAGGACTCTGCTCCTTCCTCCCCACCTCACTTCCTTACCAGCACAAGGGCACAGGCCCTTCATCTTCAGGCAGGAAATACCATTTTTATCTGTGTACTGGCAAGTCTCGAGTGGCTCTGTATGAGGCTAAAATCACAATTTTTTTCCATTTAGACTGAAGGAGATAATCAGCCCCCTTAAGCAAATGATACTATGCCACCTTCAGCGTGAGGGATATATATAAAACGTAAAATACATTGTATTTGAGTGAGAATATAAATAAAATTAAGCAAAGGATATGCTCGTAACACAAAGTAATCTTTTTGTGGTAATTTCTGAGTGGGAATGTTGCCTAGGCAATAGCCTGTAGGGTAAGGACACAGTTAGAACTAAAAAGCCTCCCTGGAAAAGGCAAAGAAGTATGATAAATTACAGACTTGCACGAAGTTTACCAAGTTTCTGGCACTGTTCCCGTCGAGCTATAATCTGGTCTGGCTGTCATTCTTGCTCTGAGACCCATTTTGCACAGAGACTGAAAAAACAGCAGCCTGCTCTCCATGTCTGGTGTCACGCGCACACATAAATCTCACCTACATTTCTCTGAAAACCACAGTTCTTTGCCATGCAAAACTCATGCCTGCTTTATGGGGCTTACTAATGAAATATGCAACAATAACCAAACAATAGCTGAAATATTTACCCCAGTCCACATATATAACTCTCATTCCAAAATCTGCTTAGCTTTCATCTGTCTCTGTGAAGAGACTCACACCCATTTGCTGTATAACCCAGCAGGCAAACAACTCATCCGACACAGCACTAGCCAAGAGCATCCGCATATACTAACAAGACGAAATGTTTTAGATAAACATTACTCACTTGTTAGAGAAACTGTGCGTTGGGTCAAGTGATTCGCTTTTGTGGAAGTTGAAAACCAGTTATTCTACTTCAGCATTTACCTCTGTTACTTCTCTGAAATAACCACTGAAGTTTAATGAAATATTTACACCATTTAAAACATTTAGGTCACTTCATTACTATTTAAGATGGGAAATCATGGTTAAGAGCAGCAGTTTTTAATCTGAACAAGATTATACACTAAGTCAAGCTCAGTAAGACAAAGTTGCCTATGCTGACCAGTACCTAATTTTAGTTACAAGCGTTAACAAACACACATACATATGATGAATTAAAATAATAATTGTGTTTGTATTGTATTTCAACACAGCACATTACATATTAATACTAAAGTCTTGACAGTCCAGTGATCCATGTGGAAAATGTTGGCTTTTGCCACTTCTGCTATTTGTGTGAAGAGTATTATATAGATTGTGCAATCAATAAAAAAATATTCATTAAATGAGGAATATTTTGTAAAAGAGGAGATAAAGTACTCCTAGGGAGATTTCTAAATAGGACTGAAGGTTGGTAAAGAGCAGGAATCAAGAAACGAACAACATCAGTATTCTGCATTTCAGGCTCCCTTTACAGTCAGAAAGAAATAAACAAATTTAGAGGATGGTTCTTCAGGCTTAGTTCAGGTATCTACTTTAGGTTATGAGCAACTGACTTTAAAAGTGAATGTTTTTCTCCTCTGGCTATAAAAACAGACACTAGATCACAGCCCAATGGTTGTAATTGCAGATATCCAAAACCTAAGTTGAATTCCTCCCACTGTTTTCTGATCATCGCAAAAAACCCAACCCAAAACACAACGCCCCTCTGTGCCCAAGAATTTCCAAAAATTATTATTGATAAGGAGCACTCAGTTTAAAGAGTAAGACTTGAGTGCAATAAGATTACACCATTTCCTGCAAAAAGAAGAGAAAGAAAATGTCTTCCACCTTCACACCCAGCAGTGAGCTTAAATCGTAGCCACACTGATTTAGACCTCTTGCTAGGACAAGCTTTCTAAAGGCCAGCTAACTGCTGTTTAAGCCTAAATCAACTCTGCAAGAAGGCTGTGAAACATCCACCTCTAAATTTTGCTAAAAGAGCTGAAACTTCTTGGAAATTATTTCTGTTTAAAAGGTAAGAGACAGACAAGAAAAACATCTCTATAATCCCTTTACTTTAAGAGTAGTCCTTGGCTGATGGGTTCAGTTTCCACCTTACCCATCTGTCTATCACCAGTTACTTTCCATCAGAAATCACTGTTACTCAAGCTTGGTAGCAGCATGCCAGCTTTCAAGTCCAGAGAAGAAGCTGAGGGCTCACAAATGCAAAACACAATGTTTTTAATTGTTTTTATTTTTATTTTTTGCACTGTTCAGTGTCAGAAATGAAGGCAGCATGCCTGATTTCATTATGGTGTTGCAAATTAGCCTCCTTTAACCCAGCAACAGTCATTTGGCACAGTGGCTCAGTTTTCCATTAACTTTCCCTAATCATATTCCAAGTCCCAGTAATGATTTAATACCTCATGTTCATTGCCAGTTTTGCTGCTGCCAGCATTTTACCTGCGTTTCTCCCCTCCTCTCCCAACCCCATCATCAACACAGCCCAGGCAAGGCGCCGTTAGGAGACTGCTTATCCACCATTAATACTTTTTCCATGTCTCTCAGTCTCAAGGAAGTCATCAAGTCTCCTTGCACCAGTGAGCTTACACTCAGTTATCTCCAAGAGCACTGAAAGACCTTAGTTATGGCCACAAGAGGCCTTATTTTGTCTTTATTTCTTCTGCGTCAACAAGTTTTCATAAACCTAATACATTCACTAGTCCCACCCTCTACAAAAATCAAAGTCAAAAAGTTTTGCAAATTCAAAAAAAAATATCTGGAGAATTTGTGAAAAGCAGTGTTCCCTCACAACAAAAAAAGTTACAGTGTCTGCTTATTAGTGTTTTTTAGGGCAATTTTGCACTCCATTTCTGCCCAGTCTAAAAGAAATTAACCGACTGTTCTCTTTTGCATTAAAAGTGCATTGATCCTCAACAGTATCCCACCCATCCACGTGAACTATTCTTGTCTTCTCCCTCTTTTCTCTTTCCATCCTTTCACCACATAGGAATATTTCTTGCTGTTTTACTTCCTTCTTTTTTTCAGCACTCATGTTTCACACTATCTTTACATATATTACTTACATTACTACCACCGTTACAAGTGACTGAAGCTCTTGGTAAAAAATTGACAATAAAAAAATCATTTGAAGTATTCTGGAACTAATCATATTTCTTTCTTTTTACATTCAATTAAGCACAACAGTATGATTATACACAAATCATATATGTTTTTCATGGCATACTGGACACCATGCCACTATGATTCTTTTTATTATTAACTTCTGCAAGCAAGAGAGATACTGCCATGATAATCTTTTTTTCCTACTTTATAATTCTGTAATGCAACTTGGCTCCTCAAACTCTTCAGTTTCTAAAATAGCTTGAGTGCCTTTGCAAGAGAAGCGGAAAAGGAATGTACTATCTAGCTCAGGTTTTCATAGATCATAGAATGGTTTGAGTTAGAAGGGACCTTAAAGACCATCTAGTTCCAGCCCCCTCCTATGGGCAGGGACATCCCCCACTAGAACAGGCTGCTCAGAGCCCCATCCAGCCTGGCCTTAAAAACTTCCAGGAATGGGGCTTCCACCACCTCTCTGGGCAACCTGTGCCAGTGTCTCAATGCCCTCACAGTAAAGAACTTCTTCCTAATGTCTGATCTAAATCTACCCTGCTCTAGTTTAAAACCATTGCCCCCTCTTTCTATCACACCACACCCTTGTTAACAGTCCCTCTCCAGCTTTCCTGTAGGCCCCCTTCAGGCAAAAGAAGGCTGCTATAAGGTCTCCTCAGAGCCTTCTCTTCTGCAGGCTGAACAGCCCCAACTCTCTCAGTCTGTCCTCATAGGACAGTTGTATCAGCCCTCTGATTGGCTTTGTGCCCCTCCTCTGGACCTCCTCCAAAAGGTCCATTTAAAAAAAAAATAAAAATAATTTCTTTCAGCACTTATACTAACCTGATTTTGTAGCTGTTATGTGTCTTGCCTGTATATTTTATTCAGAAATTTTATAGGGTGCGTATCACTATAAGAATATTTCCCCCTGCCCCCTTAACATCAGCTATGGTTGGTTTTCTGCATGTCCCTGATGGTGGTGGAGGGAACACTTAATAGTCCTTCTCCTGGAATTTGTGCCGTTACATCCAATATGGGATCAGTGTGCAACCAACTGACAGCAGAAATTTTCCTGTATCATGGTCAGAATTAGTCCCAGATGAGACTGAGTGACTTAAAATAAACTCTGACAACTAATCTGGACCCATTTTAAGCAAACACTGGTAGTTACAGTTCTAATTTGAAGAAATCAAGTATTACTTTCACGCCATCTGTAGACTAAAACATGCACAAGGAGAAAATTCAGTAGAAACTTTCAGCAAGGTGAAGTCTGAAAGCCTTTGCACTAATATTTGAGATCTTGTAAATCGGTTTCCATCTTTCATTTAAAGTTCTTAGCCTAGTATCTATAAGAAAACACAAAAGTACATTTTATTACTTACAAATCACCATCTTCTTAAGTATAGTTGTTGTACACGTGCACTGCAGGGAAATCAGAAAGAAAGGGAACACTTCTTTGCCATTACTGAAAGAGAATATGCCTGTGCTCAGAAACACAGCATGGATGCAGAAGATCTCAGACCGCTTCTCAGAGAGGTGAACATCAACAGTGCAGCCAGGATTGAGCTAGACATCAACCCAGTTCATGCTCAGCTATTTAAGATACATGGGAATGAGGAAGCAGATGAATTTATGCATATATACAGAGTAGAGTGTACCTCTGATAAAAAAAAAAAAGGGAATCTATCCCAAATAGGCTAGAGTACTGTGTGGAAAAAATAATACAAACTGAATAAAATACATACATATTTTTGGTACATTTCTCCTAAAAAACAGGGAGGCTTTCACATTTAATACTTCTTCCTACAGAAAATTGGCTTAGCATTCAAGATACAGCTACCCCAACACAGCGTGATGCAAGCTTCCCTTTCTGAGGTATCTAACTCCAAGACTTGGAGCAATTTTGCATCATTACACGCTTGTCTCGCTGAAAGATTACTCAAAAGACCAGAGAAGTTAGATCTGTTTTGCACAATTCTTGGTTGGGTGAATTTGTTTTCTCAGTGTCTTCAAACTGGTGATGTGATAAGTGATCTTTTCTGAGTGCTGTGAAAAATCAGTGGGTATTGGCCAGTTGGGTTCCCATTTCCTAGTGGCACCTTTTGTGTTGACTCCAAGGCTGGAATAATAGGAAACTGAGGTCATGGTCTCACACTATCTGATAAATTACAGGGCTTTCTGGTAGATGCTGTTGTTGGATGTTTTTTTCCCCTAGTGACACTCGTAAAGACTGTAATGTTTAAAAGCCATTGGCTTCTGAAGTAGAAAGGAGGGTTTTGCTCCATAGGGGAGTTTTCCCTGGAGGACAGAAAGAAAAACATGAGAAAGCTTTGGCAGAGGTATATGCTAGACAAGGGCCCTTGAATGGACAGCTGACACAAAGAAGCTAGCTGCAGCTTTGCAGATGGTTTTTACAGTGTATACTTCTGTAGTCATTGTCAAGGAAAGGTAATAGAAGAAGCTGGTGCTATTAAAAAAAATGCTGATTTATGCATACATAGAAGTCATAGTGAAGCCACACTTCAGAAACTTATATACAAGCACAAGGAGACTGTGGAATGGAATGTTTCATGCAACTGACATTTCTAGAGAAATGAACCTCTAAAGAAGCAATTAAAAGCCTCAGTTTGAAAGAATATTAGCAAACAAACACATAGTCATGGAAGTAATTAAAAGCACTTGATTGCTTCATAATGGGCAGAGCTAATCAAGCTTGCTCCTAATCAAAGTGTGTTCTGCTCATTTTAAATATAACTATGAAAAATACTGAAATTAATGAAGAACAGGCTACATTGCAAAGTGGCAGCTAAAACCTAGGTAAAATCTGCCCAGGTACCTTGAGAAACCATGTAAGGAACCAGTGTGGATATCCACTGTATGAGAAGGATGAAATAACATCTCTTCATCCAACAGCCCAGCTACCTATGTTCCAGGGAGGCTGCTTAAGTAGGTCAAGGATGTGGAGGAATGTGCGAATCCCTGTTTCTGTACTACTTATAGATCCACCTATGGCAGCTGCCATTCCCACCACCCACAGGCAATCACAATGTGACAGACTCCATCCATCAAGGTAGGGTGGGGAAACTTCTCTTTGCTTCCTTACCTAACTGAACAGGGATCCTTTCATTCCTCATCAGAGGAATGCTGTTATTAATGTGAATGAAAGCAAGTCTGAGCCTTTTCGCTCCCTCCTTCTTACTAAATGTTACAAGCAAAATAAATGCTCACTTGACAGTGGACAAGACAACAGAAGGAATGATCCAGACAACACATAACACAGAGCAATGCACCAGTTTGATCACAATTTAGACGAGTACAGGCTTAACTTACCAATCTCTGTTTGTCTGTATTCATGCCAGTGTCATGTCACTCACTCTGTAGTGTTTTACCCCAATAAATTTGGAGTCGAAATAGAAGACCCAAACACGTACATTTTTGAGGTAACCCCTTTGCTACATTACCAGCTAATCCTAAAAGTCTGGCATGTGGGTGTTGGCTCATAAGTAGCAGCAACTCAACCCATGGCACTTCCCAGTCAATCTCAAAGCATTTTACCAAGGAGAGCAGCACCATTTTCTCAATGGCGCACATGGAGACGGGGAATAATGTGCCCACGGTCAGCAAATGCCACTGGTAGAGCTGGGACTGCAACTGCAGTCAGACTATCAGGGTGGTTCATGAACAGATCATAAAACAAGATCAAAACAAGCACCAAGTTCTTTCTTTTATCAGAGAACACGTGAAAGTTATACACCTGATGAATATGCTGAATGAATCATGTTACAATACTTAAAGACATAACAGAACAAACATTTTTTATTATTTACTTGATACTGTTGTTATAATCTGGATTTTAAACAAATATGGAATCTTACTTAAAACACAATTTACAGAAGAGTCTCTAGGAAGAAGACTTCTAGTCTGTTGAAATTTCTGAGTATAAAAGTTCACAGATCAGCTAAGACATTTCACTTGCACTTAAATTAAAAGACTGCCATCTTCTTCAAATAAAACAAAACTAAAATCCAAACACAACCAAAAAATCCTCATAGCTGAAAAAGGGCTGCTTGAATTCATGTTCATTTTTTCAGCAAATGAATTCATGTTATTATTTGCAGGCTTTGGAAAACAAAAAAAAAAGGCTGGGTCAATCTCTATTTTCAGCTACAATAGTATGAATTTGAAGAAAATGCTACTGTTGTAATGCTCTGTTTGTGCTCACAAGTTGTTTTGCTGGCATGAAGCAACATGTTAATCCACTTGTAAAATTTATCATCCAGCCCTTCTTTTCATAGTCCCCTTCTTAGAAGACAATCACAATATAGTTGAGAAAGCAGTAAGTGTACTACAACAAATAGAGGTCAGATTAAATATGACACAAATACCATGCTGCCATCCATCTTTCTGGAAATTCAGAGTATATTTTTTTTAATGTAGATGAATAAAAATAAAGCCACATCTACTAAATCCAATAGCCACAGTTACTTGAAACAAAATTCTTATCTTACAAGCAGATTAAGTGCAATGTTTAATATGGTCTTCCTCTGACTTACTGGTTGTTGCATAACCCTTCCCGTTACAGAGATTGTGATGGAATCTAAAAGCACATCAGCCATGAGCAAAGCACCACTTTTCATTCATAGAAGAAGTCACAAGTAGGCATTTCTTCCACTCTGGATCTTTAAACAGCAAGTTCTGGGCCTCCTTAGCAAACATTACAGCTAACACAAGTAAGAACACAAGGTGTTTCACTTGCTCCTTTCTTTGTCAGTGCCATAGTATCCTCTGAATGAAGATGCAGGGTGTCAGTCATCCTAAATGTAGTGTCACCCAGAAGCAGTTAATTAACATCATACTTTCTCTCAACAACAAACCATATGCATTTATTGCTGCAATAAGTAAAATTACTGATCAAGCAGTGTGAACCAGCTCTTGACCAGTACTATACCCACTCCAAGTTAAGCACTGGGAACACGGAAGAAAGAAGAATGCAGAGATGATGAAGAAAAACAGCTACTGCTTCCAATGAATTGCCTGGAACCTTGCCCTAACTCTTGACGAGGAGATATGGGGAGATTATTATCTCTCATTGAGTTGATAAATTGTTAACTGTTTAATCAATATGGAAAGTAAAGCTGTGTCTAACAAACAGACATTTGTGTCTCTGAAGCAATCTTTACTGTAGTTAAGAAATATGCTGATTAAAGAAAAAGACAATTTTTAGGAGAAAAATATCAATCTGCATTGATCTAAAGGATTTCAAGTGGGAAATTTATCAGGAAGATGGATGCAATTTGAGTTACAGAAATACAGAGTTCTTGGTGCTGAGAATCTCAGAAGCACAGAGCGAGTCTGCTGGATGAAGCGAGAGTGGGAGAAGGATGGGAGAGAAGGAAAGGGAGCTTTCCAATGCAATTTCAGTAACCTAGCGTGACCTACCTTTCATTTTTTCTTTCATATAATTTATAAATGCTTTATAGACATAAGCCCTTCACACTCAGATGTCCAGCTCCTACTCTCCATATAGCCAAAAGATAAAGGAGCATGCCCATGTACATGCTGCAAGGGATATGTGGAGCATTGGTACCCCATTAGCCCAGATGAACTGCAAGACTTCCTGGCAAACAGTATAATAAACATGTGAAGGTCCCAAGGGAATTTTACAGGCAAAAAAAATAAAAATGGGCAACTGGATTATGTTAATGCATCCCATCCAACAAGCACAAACTGTCCTGTGGATCCTAAATATAGCTACCATTTTAAAAAGAATAAAGGGGGTTGCATCACAGAATTCACCTTACAATGTGTGCTTTGTCACAGTAGAAACTTCAGGAATTAGTACTGGTTCATACTGTAATTTCATAAGTGTGAAAAAGATGAACTAAGGATTTGTCAAGAGTGCTGAAATACTTATTTTACCAGCAATAACCTTCTCAAGAGTTCAGGCACTGGAAATTTTAGTGTCACCTGAGCTTTGAAAAAGATCTAAATAATTGGACTTCTTAAAACCATTAGTCTCCAGAGTGACATACTGTTTACATTATATTGCGTTCAATTTGAATTCTGGATAGACTCAACAGCCTCCTACATAATGTAACTGTCCTGGAATAAAAGGACTTTTTTTTCTTTCTTTCAGGCATAAAATGTAGGAACACTAGAAGCAGGCAACATGTCTCTAGTGCAGCATTTGGGCCCTATTAGTCAAAGTGTTGTATTCCTTAAGTATACATTAGAGGATAGATGTGCACATAAAATACCATATGTCAGTTTCAAAGCTATAATTTACATAGTTATTTAAACTTATGCAAATGAGGACATTAAAGTTGAGACACGCACCAATAAAAGAAAATTATAAGTTAAAGCTACCACGTCGTTCTTAACTTCCTGAAAGCTACTAGGTATAGCAGAACATATGGCACCTACGCTCTCCCACTGTTCCCACAACTCCTGAGAGAAGGCCATATGTGCCGTATTACCTAGACACAACAGGGTGCCTTATGAACGCACGGTAGCCTTACCTCCTCGTTTAACTCTTACAAAGCTCATGCCAACTACCTGGAAACAATCCTTAAGCCTTGGCCCTTTTTGTTCTGTTAATTCTTCCACTTCTTACAACAGCACAACTTGGACTAAAAGGAGGAGCTCAAATCTGTTCCCTGCCACAGTCTAAGGAAATCAAGATTTCCAAGCATGATCCACAGGATTTTTTACCCCACAACACATTTATGAAGTAATTTAGCATAAGTCACTTTGACTTCAAACCTTTGCCTGCTCCTGCTGGAAGTAAGAGTCACCAAAAGTTTACCTCCTTAAGTCTGGACTCAATCTCCTACCGTTCTCCTGTGAACAAAGTACTGGATTTAAAGTTTGAATAAGAGTCATGCGTGATAGCTTTGGCAAAGTTTTAGAATCATCATACAGGTGACATTGACAATCAGAGGTGAGATAAAATCCTAGCAGTGTAGATAAAGTATATATTTGAGAAGAAACTTATTCTCAGTGAGGGTGACAGAGCACTGGCACAGGCTGCCCAGGGAGGCTGTGGAGTCTCCTTCTCTGGAGACATTCAAAGCCCGCCTGGATGCCTTCCTGTGTAACATCACCTAGGTGTTCCTGCTCTGGCAGGCGGATTGGACTAGATGATCTTTTGAGGTCCATTCCAATCCCTACCATACTGTGATACGGTGACAAAAGTGTTTTGCATAGTGGCACAGGCTCAATTTTCAACAAAAAAGTGTTTTAACTAGGAAATTATGTTTATTTTTCCAGCTAATGGTAAGAAATAGCTGTTTGGGGTTTTTTTTAATCTACGAAGCTCTTGCTGCTGCAGGTTCTATTCTGCTATCTTAAAATATGGAGATTTGCAAAGTTAGCCTTTATAAAATGGCCTCCCCATACACCGACAGAGCCTACATCATTTATGAACTTTCAAATGCTTTTTTTTTTTTTTAATGTAAACTATTCAAGTAGGTCTCTACATCAAAGGGATAGACAATGAATAATAAAATCAGGTAGAATAGATAAAAAAACACTAGGGATCTAATAAAGACAAGTATCATACTGTCAGGCTTCACCTGTTTATTCAACACTTTCAAAGAGTAAAAAAAAACCAAAAAAAGGTTCATAGAATCATAGAATAGTTTCAGCTG
>NW_009734535.1:0-65307 GCF_000703405.1 Apaloderma vittatum | reverse complement strand
CGCTTCTTCACTTTTCCCTAAAAATTAGGACATAACCTAAATGCACGAGCTTAGAAGTGATAAGAAAAAGATGCAACATGCAGAGACGGAGATGCGCAAGATAGTCAGGGCTTTCCTTTTTTTTTTTTTTTTCTTTTTTTTTTTTTTAAACTCAGCCTGGTATTGGGGTCTGGAAACAGTGCAGGCACGGAGCTTAAGGGGGCACCTGTCACCGTATGCATAGCCAGCAGTGCCCCTGGCCTGGGCATGCATCCCTTCCTGCCCCTGCCTGCACGGCCGCACCGAGAGGCAGGCTCCTGCCCGAAATCACCGCCTTCTGATTTTGCCCGTCTCTCGGGTGAATAAGCTTCTACCTTCAGGATCCCGCAGAGGCAGAGGAGAAGGGCTGGTGGGAGCGTGTGTGTGTGTGTGAAATAAACCCAGGGCAGCACAGGGAGGGTGGCTAACCAGGACATGCGGGGGTATGGATTTGTGTGTGTGTGTGTATGTGTGTGGTGCAAAACACACAAAGAGCGAGAGTACCCATCGTGCTGAGCTTCACCCGTGTCTCTGGAGGAGACTGCAGGGCACTCGCTTGTGAAGCGCAGATGTGAAGGAGCTGCGGGCTCCCTCGCTGTGGATGGCAGCTGTTTGTACAGGCACCAGACCTCCGCGGGCAGCTGAGAAAAAAGAAGCGGCGATTCAGCTGCTCTGCATTAAGTGCAGCGGGACCTGGGCGGTGAAAATGCCAAATGCTCTGGGACTTCCAAGTCAGAGCATCGAGTCTGCATCAGACTGCTCTGTGAACTACTGTCACACGTTTTTTAGACGTGCCTCAACCTACTTACTCTTAAGGTTTGGCAGAAATATAGTGCTTTTGGGGAGCTGCTCAGAGAACAGGCTAGTGCTGCTGAGCAGAGCGCAACCCAGATGTGCTGCAACAGGTCTGTAACGTGGCTCTTCCTAAGAGATTTTAACGGGTCATGTTGATTCTAATACAGATAAAATGCCAAAAAGCAGCTGTTTTGTGAAACAGTCCAGTTGTCCCAGTACACACGCATATGTCTATGAGTGTGTATGTATATTCATAGACCCATGCATGTATGTCCACACTAAGGCAAGGAAAGAGAACTGGGTAAGTGGAGGCACCCTAGTGCAAAGTCAGCCTGAGAGCCTACAATGAAGTGTGGAAAAGGCTGCATTATTAGATTGCATTGAAATTGTTAGTATGAACTGATTTACATATTATTGGAGTGTTTGTACCTCTCGTGCATACTATCAGCACTGATGAGATCATACTGTGTTACTACAGGTTGGACGCACAGACAAGACTTACTTTCAGAGGTATTTGATGTCCACATCCTAGAGCAGAGGGTGCTTTCTTCCCCCATACATTTCTTATTAGATCTTGAGAAGCCAAGTTCTGAGTGTAATGTTTAATTTTTCGCAAGCATATACTTCTATAATTAACAGCATCTCCTTTGTCTTCTTATGTGTATCATTGTGGCATTTCTTCTTTACAGAGGTGAATGCAACATGGCATTATCAATGTGCTTTTTGCTTCCTGGCATTTTACATATGATAACCCATTAGCAGTCTCCTGTGGGTCTTGCCAATGCTTATCTTTCCCAACTAAACTAATGTTCATTTAAAATCTCTGTGGTATTACTCAGATGAAAATGAAGTAAATAAAATTTTATCTCTGATTCAGGGCAGCGGGGTCTGGATCTTTGCAACATTCTGAGTCTATGCCGGTATATTGTATTCCTAGCATACAGCTAGCTGTGAAATATTTCTCAGCAGTAAGTAATGTGGCAGGAAGAGAGAGGTGTAAGGGGGAAATTAAGCATTCTGTGAAACCTGTATGACATATTGAGGTTTTAGAGGTTATATCATAACAGCATGACTGGGCCTTCCTTTAATCTGCTCACAGTGTCATACCAAATTAAGTTCCCCTTGGGATCTTCTCCATTTCTACCCCCATGTTACACCATTTTCCTCAGAACACCTACTGATGCATGCCCAGCAGTTGACCATTTCAAATTCAGCTAAATCGTATATATCCAAAATACCAGGCTGACTGGGTTTTTTCACCTCTCTCTGCAGTTTGTGCAAATATCACTATGGCAAATCACTTGTTTTATTTCATGAACCACTACACACAGAAAAACAGTGATAAAAGGCAGCCTGAAAAATAAGAGGAAGTTGGAGTATTTAGAAAACACTATTTTTTTTAGCTTTCTAATATTAGTGGGTACAGGTAAGAACATCTGCAGAATGTGTCAATTAGGATAACTTTACTCAAATCAGTGAAGTTAAATTGGCTTACCTGGAGAGATGGCTCATTATCTTTAAGGAGGAAGGAAAAAGAACAAGGCAGAAATCTTAATCAGATTTACTCAGTCAGTACCAGGTAAAAGGTGCCATAACATTTCTATGTCTCAGAATCTTTTGGTTTTGTAGTAATGGCATCTTTTCTTACTAGTAGCATGAAAGCTTAAAGGACTATAAAATTTTCACCAAGATGAAGATTTACATGCATAAGAAAGAATTTTAGAACAATTATTTAAAATAATCTTAGTCAACTAATTAAACCATTAATTGTATTAAATTTTAGTAATTTAGGAAGGAGGAAGATTTCCACAGGTTTCTAGTTTTTTCATGTAATTTTAAATATGCTTCTATTGATCCATTACTCATTAGCAATGATGTAAAATGTGAAATCATGCCGTGCAGTAGTATCTCTCCTTGGAGTTTAGAGTTTTTTCTGTTTGTTTTCAAGACTATATTGTTACAAAGAATAATTAATATCATTTTTTTCTCTGTATTAATCTAATTTATGAAATCTGTAACAAGTTAATTCCATTAGTTCTGTCGTTGCAGACCATGTACTTCTCCTAGCTAGAAATTTTTGCAAATGATAAATTGTTCTTGCCAGCCCACACAAGGCATTCCATACTATTAAGTCTTTCCTTCCACAAAACTCATTGTATTGCCATTTATGTACTTAGAAACTGTTAGTCAAAACTCAAGTTTCCAAGACTTGAGAAAAAGAGATTCCTTTTACTGAATGATTGAAGAACATGAGGAATTAGTGAAAGAAGGGTGCTGAAAAAAAACCCCAAACCAAACAACAAACATGACAAATCTTTTATTTTTAATGAAACATTTATTGGCTGAGAAATTGTTCTTGTAAAGGTTTAGCAGGGAAAAAGGGTCATTAGTGAAGAAAGAGACAGGAACATCCAAAGGGAAGGAGAAGTAGAGTTTGATCAAGGGAAGGGAGTAAATAGTTGCCCTTTTCTTAATGCAGTCAAGTACTGACCTGAGCTATGGGACCCTTAGACCCTTAGACTCTTTTTCTATGCCAGGTCAACTAGAATCTTGAACTGTATTTCTTTGTCTTTTTTTTTAGTTTGTTTTCATTAAAAGAAAATAAACAAAACAGAACAAAACCAGATGGAAAAAAAAACCACAAGTGAACTACTGGAAAATATTTCCAATACCAAATTTTGGTATCTGCTCAACCTTACTTTCAGGTCATGACATGCAGGTCCCCATCTGACTTTCTCAAAACTTCCAAGTCATTCAGCTCAGAAGATATTTGGCGTTTGTACTTTAACAGAGGAAAGCAGGCCCCTTAGTTTAATTGGCAGTTAAATTACTATTTAATTTCATTTTTCCAACTTACATTAGAAATATGCAGAATTCTAGATGGACTTCCCATTTTATTGCTGTTTAAATCCCAACAATTCATATTTTAGGGGACAACAAGAAATTAAATTCCCTTTACCTACCTCCATTTGCCAGTTCTCCAATACACACATCTGGTGCTTTAGTGGCATTCTGCAAACTCTTTCTTCTTTCTTCTCTGGCACAGAATTTTTGAATGATTTAAGCTTATTTTCCTGATATCAGAGGGTGAAAATTGATGCACTAAGGTTCTTTGCTTTCTTTTGCAAATTTTTAATGAGCAGTAGAATGACATCCTTTAAATTTTTGGTGTTTTTCAAAGCATTTAGTTTTTGTCTTCCATGATTATTTTCAGAAGTCTGTGCTTCCCAATAAGGCCTTTTTTATTTTATTTTTTTTTAGAATACCCAGCTGTTACATTTTTGAGATTTTGCTGGCGCAGTCTTTCAGTGTAGAGATTTTAGGAACGTACAGGTCTGATGGATCAAACCCATTGCTGAAGCAGGATTCAGCTCCAGACCAGAGATATCTAAATCTAAGTGTACACATTTGAACTGCTGAGTGTCTTAAGCTCCTTTTAGAGCCAATGGAAATCTATTCCATGCAATTGTGGGAGCTTAGAGAAAAGTTCAACTTTGAATGTGGGCTTTGCCTTCCAGATGAGGTAAGTGGTGATGACCTGTACCTTTCTAGAGGTTAGACCAGATACTCTGCGACATCTCACAAGGCATTGGACACCTATGTACAGGCACCCAAATCCACGGTAGATCACTTTTGGCTTTTTAATAGGAGATCGGACCCCTGTCTCACATGTAAACATCAGCATTATAAACACACAAAATTGGATATTTGAACCACGATCCTTATAATTACACAGCAAAAGCATTAAGACTGCAATGGCAGAGCAAAGTTTGTGGAAGAAGTGTAGAATGTAAACCTAAACAATGACGCCTTTCTCATTTATAAGAGTGGTAACCTGGTAAAAGACCTGAAATCTTGGAAACAAATGGGATCTTTCAATTGAGGGATAAAAAAAACCACAAGAGGCAGGATTCCAGGGCAACTAGCCAGATATTCTAGGTATCTCTGAGAGTATGTGGAATAAACAGTAAGAACAAGATGTCTTGCTACACAAACAAAGCTATAACTTAATTGGCAAGGCAGAGACTTTGCAGGATAAATCAAAGGATTGGAGTGTTGATGTAGAAGGGTACAGGCTGTTCGGGTAAGAAAGGCTGGGAAAAGGAGAAGGCAACATTACATTACCAAGAATGTGTTTATGATCCTCTAGAAGAGAAGGCAGATACATCAAAAGTCTCTAGGGTAGGTTAAAACAGGGTTTCAAAAGAGAAATCTACCCCAAATCAGTTTGGGAGAAGAGATCCTGAACTTCTTAAACATGTTCTAAAGCACAAAAAGAAAAATAAAAAAAAAAAAAGGTAACTTTACCTGGAATTGTCAAGATGTGGTTTTACAACCTCAACAGGCAGAGCATATAGCTATATTTTATTTTATCTTAATGGGGCTTAAGGGCTGAAAATATAGAGGTGAAGATCTTTTGGATAAAAGGGATAAAAGTGAGTTTGGAATAATTGGAGTGAGAACAGCAGAGAACAGTACTTTGGGAAATGAAGGTGGTGACAAATCTAAACAGTTGGTAGGAAAAGTTTGGAGGTTTTAATGGAATATTCGCTCAGAGAGAGAGTCAGCCATGAGAAGCTGTTGCAGAAAAAAAGCAAGTTGCAAGAAAGCCGTAGTGGTTCAGAATGTAACAAGAATGTTGTTCAGGATGTAACAGCAGTTCAGAATGTAACAGGAGTGTAACACATGAGAAATCATTGTGTTGCTGTAACTGAAGTGCTCAGCACTTTACATCAGCTTCAGACCTCATATTTGACAGTGGTATAGAAAAAAAATGACTGCAGAGAGCCTAGAGGTCAGCATCACGGATAATAAGGTAATGTGACCTTTCAGAAATATTTCAACTGGATTTGTTCTGCTGAAGAGAAGATACCTTTAAGGTATAGTTACATACTTTATACAGTTGTGGAAAAAACAACGGTAAAGGGACAGTTAACATACTCACCATTAATAGAAGTAATCAATTTTTTGTCTTAGCAAGGAAAACCTAATCCAATCAGAAGTAAAATGTTTCTCACTAGAAAAAGATTTACATATTGGAAAATTTCACATGAGAATGTTGTGGAATCCTTATCTTTGAAGTATGTGAACCTTTTCCTAAGAGTAGACTTTTTCTTATTTTAGGATTCTCTGAGTGGCTGTAATGAGACTTTTTTTTCTCCAAAATTTAGAGTACCCCTTTTTATAGATGATATTTTGGGAAACCACATTTTCATGATTTAAGAAAGACATGCAGCCAATCTGTTTGCACTTAGATGCCATTTGAACAGCGTGCTTCAACTTTGGAAGCATATGTAGCTTAAGAGAGCAAATACGATTTCTGTCTTGGCCTTTGCCTCTGAAAATGGGGAATTCTTCCCTTTGGACAGCATAAAAGCCAGCAGGACACTAGTGCCTGAGCACAAGACTTTCAGTTGTGCCCATTGTGGTTTAAAAAATAGGACTTCAAATGAGGAATTCAATTGCCCAACCAAAGTCACCATTTTAGATTCCTTAGCATGTCCCAAAGGTCCTTCAGGCAGGTGTAACCTCAGTCTTTCAGCAGATCCACACCCACCCAAAGGAGCAGATGGGACATCCCACAAGCCAGGTGCTTCACAGTGCTTAGTACGACACCAGGCAACTGAATCGTGTCCTAAAGGTGCTTTTGGCAGTATTATCCTGCATTTTTTTCAAGTAACATTTTGATAAAGCATACATTTTTGTTTTCCCTTGACCTCTATCTGGAACTCTGTTTTAAATGTAAATCACAGACTAATTGCCCAAGCCTTTAAAACCCCGTAATTCTTCTCTCCACCAGAAAAATACATTAGTAATCCTTTTCGTATGTAGGAAAGGGAGGTGTTTTTTAAAATGTATGACGTTCACAGTGTATTAATGATCTGTTTCCTACAATGTGCTGAATAATAACAGTTCAGCTTGGTGGTGGGTTGTGTTAAAAGTGTGTAGAACCTGAGATGGTGTATAAAATTTACTTATTTCACTGACTAGACCAAGCAGAAGATGGAAGATACTCAGACTTGAGACATCAGTTCTCTTCCTGCCTTGTAAATATCTCTTTTGTGCTGTTTCCAAGACTCAGCTTTCTTACCTGTGATGTGGCAAGCACCTTTCTTTATCACACCGTTGACTGTGCACGCAGTATCTAGGAAGAAATCATAAATACCTGAAAAGCCATTAAACACTCTCTAAGTAGCAACAACAGTAACAATAAGACCTTTGCCTAAAATGGATGCTGTACTGATTTTGCATTTTAGATAAAAATAGTTAATCATTTTTTTAATGTTTTCATGAATGTAAAGTGCTGGAAGAGGATTATTTCTCTATAAAGGATTGCTTACAACCAGTCTTGCAATGCAGACTAAGACTCACTAGCAGTTAAGCATGATCATTTGTTTTTTCTCTTGTTTTTTTTTTGTGTTTGGGGTTGTTGGCTTTTTTTAATGGCAGGTAATATTAATGACAATAAGAGAGACAGAGCATAGCAAGAAGGTATTGAAGGATGATTCAGGACTGAAGTTGCTCTCCTTTAACAGAAACAATTCCTTTTGCCATATCTTTTATGCTTGTGTGTAGCTAGGCAGAAATAAACTAAAAGACAATTGACTCATGATTTTATTACTATCATTTTAGAGTGCTTTGGTAGTTTTCTGATTTCTTTTTTTGGTTTTTTTTTTTTGTGTGTGTGTGTGTGAGAGAGAGAGAGAACAGTATGAAACAGGCTTCCTGGACTTCAAATTGCTTAATGCAGTCTTTAGCTACGTTCGGTATTATATTCTCCAAATGATGTTAAACACAGAAGGAAATTTGCTTCACATTTGATTATGTGTAACTGAAAAGCAAGATAATTTGTGGCATAGATTTTTCAGAATGTTGCTTAATGACTAATTCTGAGCGAGCGAGCTTCTATTTATCCTAATACCACCATATTCTCCAGTTACTCGAGTGTATTGTGCCCATAATTATTAGTTGAAGAGACGCGACAGAAGCTGGGCAGGGCAGAAGGAGGGTAGTGCACTGGGAACTTGTCTATATTGCCTCAGCCCTGAGGTGTATTTTTCTAGGTGTGAGTATTCTGTAGTATGTTTTACAGCCAAGGAAAGACCCATAGATGGTGCTGTGGAGACAACTTGCAGTCGTCGCACAGCTGTGTAAGGTGCACATCTTACTCGCACACATCTGTTTGGGGCATGAAATAGGCTCACACAAAGACTTATTTTTACCTTTCTCTTTCTTTTAGTTATCTCACAAGCTTTACAGAATTTCAAGCTCAAAACTAAGTCAAAGATTAGAAATCATATACGGTCTTATTGAAAAATGTGAATCGTATGTGTGTACATGTGTGTAAGTATTTTTTGCTGAAGGATAGAAGATGATGAGTATTTTATGTTGGTTCATATTTTTTCAGGCACTCATTGTAATATACAACTCTTTTACTCATTTGAAAGAAGTCTAGGACAGCATGTTGTCTCTTGATATTTTGTTCAGGTATGCTTTAGTGCATAGAGCTTCAGCCTTTTGTCAACTGATGACTGACTGTGGGAACAAGGGGCGACAGCTTTGCCATGTCTATTCCCTGCCTCTGGTCACTGCCGCCCTCGATGTGGGAAGGGTGATTGATTTACACAAGAAGAGTTTATTTTCCATCAATGCTGTGGTGGGACCACTACTGGGGATTAGGAAAGTAGAGATCTATCACAGTCAGACTGTCATCTCCTCAAGAACCTGAAGCCTCTGTATCTCAGAACAGGTCAGTACTTAATATGGTGCTCAGATCCTGTTTCTGTGGGCACATAGTTTCTATACAGGTCCTAAGACCTCCGGTGAGATCCACTTCAGCAGGTGTTAAATAGCTACAGTACAAATGTCTGAATGAGATACTTTCTTGCATATGAATTACATTGTAATTCATGTAGACAAAATGGATAAGCAAAATATTTTCGTAGGTGAGATGGCCCTTGCCATAGGAAAGCCTTTTTCTCCTCAATGACTACAAAGACAGGACACGGCTCTTAGCCTTCATATAAACATCTGCAATGACTCTCACCTTTGTAGCCAACAGAAACACAACTGAGCATGGCCTTTGGAAGAGAATATGTAAGCAGTATTGCAACCCGGAGGGAGGTATTTACAAACATTTTGCCCATGAGCGTATGGAGTAAGCTGAGTTACATCATCTTAGCCACATTCTTGAAGTCCAGATTTGGGTTAGGCTATGACTCCTTTAATTTTCTAAGCATCACATGATCTATGGAGTATGGGGGGAATTCTCCCTTCTGTAACACCCGCAAAACTGTGCCATAACTGCAAGTGAGGGTTAGTAAGGACTTGAGCAGGCAGACACAGTTTGTGCCTCCAGGCGACATGGTCTGATGTTGAAGATCACATCTTCCAGTAAGAAGATTTAGACCTGCCAGATGTTGAAGTGGGATAAGCAATCAAGAGAGATACAATAACAGAGTAACTGCATTTCATGGCACCATTTTTTCGGCTGAAGATTTCTATGAAGCAACAGAACATGGTGTGAATATAATTCGAACCTGTATTGTCTCATTCTACACGCTCTCCACAGAGTCTAGTGGAGTTACTGGATTGCCTTTCTTAGGGTCTGAAAAGGCTTTGCAATCACTATTATTTCGGTATCAGAGACAGAGCTGGAAAAAAAATTTAAATAACTGTTTCATCTCTTTGAAATTAATTCTTTGTTCAAAATCAATACAATAAGTCCAGTTAATTCCAGATCAGTCTTGTGTATCCAGATTTTGTAAATACTCTTGTATTCTCTTGTATTCACTAAATTTCTGAAAATTCCTGACTGTGAATACAATATCTAGAATGATCATTCAGGTAAGCAGACAAAAGGAGAAGATGCAGTTAACATACCTTTTTAATATAAAAATGAGAGAAGACAAGGATGTGTTTTTAATGGTGATCAAATTTTACTCATGATGCTTCTCTAGGGGAGAGAAATATTTGAAGCAGCTGTTCAGACAATTTGAAGTAGAGCTTAAAGACTTTTTGGAATGCCACTGAAGTTATACACGTTGTTGCTCTAGGAGAATGATAATAAATAATTGTGCTCACTAAATAAAGAATATTTAGTGCAATAGAATAATCTGTGTTTGTGTAAACTGGCACAGCACTGTTGATAATAATGACTAGCCCTGAAAAAACTAACCCCTATTGTCTAGGACTTCATGGAAAAAAAACACAACAACTTGGAATCATGGCAAAAATGACCTGAAAATGGCAATCTAAAAGCTTATCAAAGCAATTGACTTCCAGATCCTAGTTCACAACCATTGACAAATGTAATGTAATGCTCATATTTTCACTGAGATTTTACACTTTTCACAGCTACCCAAAGACTTTGCCTAACTACATAATGTAGTATATCATGAGTTATGAGAAATCTCCTTTTTCCTCCCTTCTTAGATAATTTTGTGGGTGGAAATAATTCTCTGTGTGATTATATCATTTATGCAAGTGACTGTCAAGATTTTCAAGAATTTTTAGGTTTATTATACATGTTGAAATTTATGACTAATTTCCCCAAACTAAAGAGATTGCTTGAACTATGGAAAAATCATGTTTTCTAATCACTAAGATCCTGTGACTGTTAGATCATTTTGTCTCTTTGTAGTGTCTTCTGTAAAAATTTTATGTCTATAGAGACCTTTCCTTCTGTTAAAATATTTGTATTTGTCATCATTTAGTTACACTGTTTAAAACTTCATAATGTAAGAATCATTTCATCTGTCACCCTGCAAAAAAAATCCTGTGCGCTAGCTGCTTTCATACCTCACACATGAATGAAGAACATTTTTCATGCTTTGTCTCCTAAACAACGGTTTCCAAAACATCAATATCAACCATATAAAATGCTAAATTAGAAAGTGCTTTGAAAAAATAATACTGATGACACTTCCATGCCTTGTTTCTATCTGGGAGAACTGCTGAGGTCTGATGGCTCATTAGATTCATATATTTAATTTAGAGGCAATAAATATTTTAAAAGTCACCTTCTGCATGATTAGTCTTAATAGATTACTATTAGTGAAAAGAAATGACCCATGTAGATTAAAAAGGAAGATGTAACACCATTTTCATTCAATAAGCAAAAAAAAAGATGTAAAGGATGTATGATTTGATTATTGTTGGCCTTTGGAGTGGAGTGGGGTAGAAAGTCCCTTCACAGAGCACAGCCTCATGTTTCCCAGTTCTTCATTCTACCACTGTCCCTGCCTCAGGAGAGGACACTGTTGCCAAATGGCATTGGGTTTGATTTGTGCTCTTAGGTGGGAAACAGGACTCTAATCATGATGAAAAAGGGCCCTTGATTTTCTCCTGTCATGGGAGACCATGCATTTTGCCACTGTGTTTCAGCCACAGGCGAGACTGCTGGAGCCCGGAGGAGTGGTGCAGCCCTGAGAGGCACAGTGATGCCAGAGGAGCTGAGAGATGCACTCAGATCTCTTTTGAACTTCATCAGGCAGCATCTTCAAAATAAAAATGCAGCTGCTGGACAATTACACTAAGAGAGGGAAAGGCTGTAAAAAATGGCAGGATACTCAGTCTCAGACGCTGCATTAGGGCTTCTGTAAGTCCCGAAGCATGTGTCAGGGTTGGTGACTGCAGCATCCTGCTGGAGAGAAGCTTTCTGGAACTGCTGTGTTGAGGAACCTGAAGCATTCTAAAACTGGCCACCCTAAACTGGCCACCACTGAGCTGTGACTGGCAGATGCTTGTGCAGTTCTATACTATTTCTAAGTTGGAAATGCCACAGTCCTGCCGCCTAAACCAGTCTAGCACTCAGTTCCCAGTGTTGGTAGAAAGCTTCTCCACAAGTCTGTACTAATTCCTCTTGTTGTAATCACACAAACTATTGCATAAACATAACTGGACTGTTAATAAACTGATTTTTGTGGGAGTCATGACCCTAAAGTGGAAAGATGGAAGGAGAGTTCATCTGAGTGACAAAAGCTTGAGGAGAGGTTAGGAGTGATAGTAGGTAGGGATTAAAAGGGGCTTGGTATCATGACGTGTCATTTTACTCAATGACAAAGGCTTTAGGTGATGGGTCACCTTACTTAACCTCAAAAAGGAACATATAAATTATATGTGCTTGATAAATAAGCCACTTCATCCCAGTCCTGTGGAAAGTGCTTGTTCCGTTCATTTTTATAGCCCTTATGCATACTGAAAGACTGCTTTCATAATTCTTCTCAGTTTTATTTTCTCTATAATGCCCAGGATGAATACTTTTGGTCATTTTTCTGTATTGCTGACTACTTCTTTACAAATAAATATTCTTTGTTCTTATCTAGCCAGACCATACATTTCTCATATAACTTTTGTCTGTGTCTGATAAGTTAATTAAAGTATTGACTTTTATCCTCCTAAGGGTTTTTTTGTTTGTTTCAGCCTATGCTTCTTACACTGATATGCAGGCATCCTGAGATATTCAGGAAGCTTCTCCTTTATCTCCTTTTTGTCTCGAGTTGAGAATGCCTCTGCATCAGCTTAATGACACAGGTGATAACTCTACTGCCGTGGTAACCTTTCTAAGCCACACTCAAGACCCCCATCCAAACTATACTCTCCTACCAACTACGGCAGAGAAAATTCTCTTTGTATAGATTTCATCCAAATTTTCCTCTTTTTCTCTCTTTTAATTCTTAAAAAAACATGGATTGTGAGCACTGTGTGCTGTACTGTAGTTGTTTCTTTATCATAAGAAGATAATGATTTTAGAAGGCCAAAATATTTTATTAATAACCCTATTAGGAGCACTAAGTCACACACACATCCCTGAACTTCACTGTCTTTTTAATTCTATATTCAAACACTATATAAAGAACCATTTTCTTTTAAGGAATCAGATAGATTTTTTTTTTTTGGCAGTAGTATTTTCTCTCACAATTTAACCGGCTTGTACTAAAAGATTGAAAGCTGTGTAGACGATGAAAGTTTTCACCAGGAGTAGAACCAGTAATTCTGCCAATGAAACTCAGCTGATCTTCCTAGGTATGCTCCAGAAATACTCTTTAATTTTGCTACTTAGTTTGACATGTTGCTTTGAAGTATTATTTTCAGATATATTTTCAGAAATGTTTTTCAAAGCTACTGAAGCTCACAAGAAAGATTGGAGGAAGTCAGCTTAATCCAGAATTGTCTTGCATGGAAAGTTAACCCTATATTGTGTACGGTTTCATAAAATATTCTATTTCTTGGCAACAAACGGTCTCAGTCACCATCTGCTGCACCTTGCCAGTTTCATCTGAGAAATAGATCATCTGTGATAGCAGGACATGATCCAAACTCTAAATGTTGGAAATTTTCTCTCTAGTGCCTGTAAAAGCATGTATCTAATAAAAACCAAATCCATCTTAGAAAACGACAGAGCAGCTGAAGGAACAACGTATAGTGTTCCTTCCTGTCATAAATGTCTCTTTATGTTATGTTTCAGTTCTCGCATTTTGTCCACTGTCTTGGTGTCCCACCTGGAATATTCTAATTAAACATATAAATGAAAATACTTGTTGTTTTTCCGCTTTTGCTTTCTCTTCATTAATCTTCATTAGGCAACCTAGCAGCCATGATCTAGAAGGATCCAGACATTAACAAATGTGTTTCCCAGACTGGTACCCAATCTGCTTGAAGACGTGGGTGACATCACACTGTTTATAACTGTCTCGTTCAAAAAATAACCCTATATAATGGAGTGTGGTATGATTTCATCTTATGTTATTAATGATACACAAAGAGCTTTTTGACAGTGCTAAAACATCCAGAGCTTCACAGATAAAAGCTACCATGTCTTTTCGTTCTCCTGCTTTTAAAATAGTCATGTATGTGGTAGCCTCATGAATGTAATGATGGTGGAAAATGTGTTAAATAAAATAAAATCAGGGAATAAGTTTGAACACTGAACTTGAACTATCTTCGTCGTCTAGAGTTTTTTCGTATCCCGTTAATTATCTGGAATACAGACAACAGCAAACGCTGCTGAGTATTCACCCATCCTCTCACACATTTAATTTCGTCATCTATTTTCAGGGAAGTGACATCAATGTGAAATGAAATAAATGATGAATAAATCAACTTACTGTATCTGAATGAGCATAGTTTGGCTATAGTTATATGCTCCACAGTGTACATTTCATGAAACTCATTTTCTCAAATGCGTTTGCACTGTTCTATTTTGGACTTGAGTATTGCTGAAGTTCCTTGAAGCAGAGTATATTTGAATTGTCTGTTGTGGTAATTTGTTGTTTATTTCTTCACAGATTTTTTTTTTTTATTTCCGTGGGGATAATTTTAGTAGTCACTTGACAAATATACACATAAATAAAGTCATGGAAATGCCTCATTATCGTAAGAATAAATGTTATAAAACTTTAGAGAGCCAACAGTTAATTTTTTTTCACATTAAGTCATCAATGTCCATTGCAAGATATTTTTGTAGATACGTTTTTCCATAAGTAGTCTTTATTTGCATGAAGTAATTGAAAAAGTATTAAAGCACATTTTGATCTATCTTTTACTGTGCTCTTATACTTTGTGTAGCTTAATGTTCAGATTTCATACATTTTAAATCTTTGATTTATTTTTTAATTATTTTAACATGGAAGTAGCTCACAGTCAGACTTTCTATGGCATGTTCATACATTAAGTTGGTAATGCCATGTATTTACATAGAATCATGTTAAATCATCAATTCATAATAAAGCTACGAAATTCATTTTAACTTTGTAAGCCAGGAAACTGTTTCTTTAATTCTTTTCCTGCTATTTCCTGATTATGGCTGTCTCCTTTAGGCACTTGATTTGAGAAACAATAAGCACACAGAAACATGAACATAAATACCAATTACCAATCCTCATGTTGTGTTTTTTAGACACTAATATCCCCATTTATTCAAATTGACACTAATATCTCATTTAAAATAATGGAGTTTCGATTTATGTCTCAATAAAATCTTCCTATCTTTTTTTCTTTTAACTGAGAATTATTATGTTGATCATGTATGGGTAAGAGACTGCACACATGTGTAGGCATGCACATTTCAGAACGTACTGAGAACTGACAGTATGCCATGCCAGCGCGATGGAACTAATGGTACGCATGCATTGCGTTGAAAAAAATCTGAGTATAGCTGGTGTCAAGTGGTGATAAGGTGCCATTTGTTATCACTGTAGTGATACCGGTGTCATCACTCCTGCCTCTCACTAAGAAGTATATCTTTAACATAGAATCATAGAATCATAGAATCATAGAATCATAGAATCATAGAATCATAGAATCATAGAATCATAGAATGACCTAAGCATAGAATGGCCTAAGCTGTCAGTGACCTTAGAGATCATTTTAATCCAGCCTCCCTGCCGCCAGGGACGCCACCTCTCGACTAGATCAGGCAACACATGGGGACTGAATGGGAATCATAATATCATTTATGTTGGGAAAGACCTTTAAGATCATCGAGTCCAATCATTACCCCAGCAATGCCAGGTCCACCACTAAACCATATCCCTAAGCACCACATCTACATGTCCTTTAAATATCTCCAGCAGCGGTAACTCAACCAATTCCCTGGGCAGCCTGTTATCAGAAAATGTTTAAACCTCTAACTATAAAAACTAAGGACTTTTTATGTTCCTGGCAATCACATTCTCTCCATTTGGGTGCAGACCTGGCTTGGGCAGCTCCATGGGGCTAACAGCCTGGACCAGCAGGGTGGCCGGGAAGGACGAATCAGCCCGGTGCTCCTGCCCTGTGAGCACGGAGCCTCCCCAAGGCCAGCTCAGGAGCCCTGGGTTGCCCTGCAGTCCTTTTGTCCTCATCATCTGTGAATTCAGAGAGTAATGCCAGTTTAAAAATAGCGATGAATGGCAGGAAGATAAAACAAAACAGAAAGATTATGCAGGGACATTGGCATGTCAGCAACAGGGTGAAATAATGCCCTTGCTGAGGACAGTGAGGAAGTTGATGTAAGACCTCTAACACAAATATATACTTAATTATGAAAACCACAGTGCAAAATCCGTTGTGATGCCTCCTGTTCTAAAGCCAGCTAACACCTGTAAATGTATTTCTGACAAAATGCAGTAATCCAACATATTGTTTGTTCTACATAGAGCTACATGAAGACCTTTCACTAGAATGTTGTAGAGAACATGATCAAGTAGCTCTTAATAGTTTATTTAATTCGGCACAATCAGAGGATGGAAACTTGGAAAGAATTGGTGATCATCATCTGGCCTCAGGAAAAATGTGTGGAACAAAAACAGGGCTGTGTGGCAGATATCAGTCCCTATGCTGTCTCATGGAAATGATGTAAACTATAACAAATAACATATTGAAATAAAAAAAATCAGTGATAGGATACAAAAATAAGAATTGATAAACTTTTTACAGTTTCTAGTCCATGTTTAATAATGAGTTTATATATCACAAAGACTCTTTTTAAACTTTTTTTTAAAGGTGGTATTTTCTAATGAAATGAAAGCAAGTTCCCTCTCAGCTGGACAGTCATGCAGCCTGCTTAAGGGTAAAAGAGTTATCAGCACTGTTGGAAATATTCTAAATGTTATAGCTGTGATGATACCAGGAATGAAATTTGTTTTCTATTCCATTTTTTGAAGTGATTTAGTTCGTAGTTTGTAGAATTGCAGAGGACTATTCTATTTCCTTCTAACACTCATCTTTTCAATTTTTTTCTAGATATAAAGTGGTAGCATTAATGGGAAGAGTCTCTGGGGGTAAAACATTGTTAACTACAGGAGGTGAGGTAAGATTAGGGTGCTGTTTTTTTAAGAAACCCATTCACAAATGGGAATCCTATTCACAGATTTGTGCATGCAAATGGTCATCCAAAAATATGAACTATGAGCCCATGTGCAGGTATGGGACAGCATCATGTATTATCAAACCGTTGTTGGATCCAAAATATTAGGAATGAACACCAAAAAAATACTCTCTACATATTTAGAATAAAACTTTTGAAGTCAATGAACCAAACTTGAAGGGAACATCAGAGTGAACATAGCTTCTTTCTAGAAAACTTATGCCTAATTTTTAGTGCTTTCACAGCTGCTGGTGGAATAGTAGATATATTCGAGAGGCCTGCCCTTTAGGGATCGGGTTGTTTTTTAATGGATGTATTTCTGCAGCTGACCCAAGCATTGGTTACACGAGCATGTTAACTCTGTTTGTAGGCTATTGACAGATGAAACAATAGGTTTTTTTATTCTGGTACAGGTAGATTGCTGCAATGGGAAAAAAAGTGATAGCCCTGGATACTGCTGCTGAAGATCGTATTTAAATAGTTTCCATGCCCATTTTACTAAAGAATTCTGGAAATTAATTGTATCTTGCAAAATACTGGAACTACATGTTTTTCTCTTGCCTAGGGCAAGAATCTCTGTAGAAATTTCTTTCTGGTTCAGTGCCTCTGTGAAGGGAGAAAAGTAAAACATCCACTTACCACATCTATGACTGTAGCTGGTATTTTTTGGCCTCCTGCCCCTTTATGCCTCAAAGAAATATGGAAATAATGAAAGAAAGAAAGCACATTCATTTCTTTAACATGCTGTCTGTTTTCTTTTGAAAACAGTTATCTCCTTTCTTTTTATTTATTTAAATTCAAACATTACTGAACACAGACATTCTTTTTCTTTTACATTTGGTGAAAAATTCCAGTATAAAATAAAACAATTACAGATACTGAATAAGAACTCCTTCATTTCCAAGGGAAAAAGCCAAACCAAACCAACAACAAAAAAACCCCAAACAACACAATAATCTATTTCAACTTTCATAAAACATTTACTGCTTTCACGTGTTAACAAAATTCCTGCTTCTGGACAAGAATTCACTGAGAGAACATTTCTTACCAACAAAGCACAAATGTCTATATTAAAAACAGGAGACAGAGGTAGTCATTACACAGAACATAACAGCTATACATATCTGAGTAAGGCAACCACAATTTCACATTCAACTGAGCCTCAAAGATACTTGTGATATGCAAAATATATTTATCCAACACAATTTTCCATGAAGAATCAGGTCTATCATCCCATCAGTATGAACAATTCCACTGATGGGTACGTTTATAACAGTGCTTCCTGCATCTGTGGGACTTCTCTCCAGAAAACACCTGGATTCACTCTTCACATTAAGGTGCGATCAGTCACAGACGTGAGGGTCCTTTCCCTTTCTCTGATACTCTAAAGCACTTGGTGAGCTTTCAGAGGGGCCTGTCTCAAGATTAAATAAATTATGTGGCCGTAGTAGAAAAAAAAAAAAATCTGTAGTTGTGAATTGACCAGAAAAAGTTGCAACAGCGCAGGAACCACTGATGGTGCCCCGCAGTCAAGATAAAGGTGAAGGCAGGGGCTACCTTATTCACCACACAGTAAAGTTTTCCTGAGTTGCATTATAGCTGCACAGTCTCAAAGATAAAAAGAATGCATGTGATGGTCAGAGATTAAGCTATTCAAATTTTCAAAATACAAGTTCTTTCATAGTGGAGGAAAACACAGAAGTCAATGAATAAAAATTCCTTGGAAATAAAAAGCATCTCCAAATTTGCTCAGCTGAGTTTCTGGAGAAGAAGTAGGACCACATCCAAGGGGAAAAAAAAAAAATACAGACAACACGTGCAACCCCAAATATGCTGACTAGAATTCCGCTCTCCTCTTTTCAGATCTAATGAAGCCAATGGAAAATACATACCGATTGGCAGAAATTAGTTCTGACCCAAGGTTTTGAAAACTTCAGTAGTCACTAAGAGAGCTATGTGACAGTTGTCAAGCAGCTTGCTGAACCCCACTTAAGCTTTTACTTTTGTTCCTCATGTGCACTCTGGGAGTTCTGGCTTCATAAAACTCTTTAACACTCAAAGCAAAACATAATCTAATGTGTTATGTTCCCTTGCAAAACTACAGAGCTTTGTAAGGTCTCCAATGGAAACCACAATGCCTCCCTGGCTTATCCTCCCCTGGCATCAGCAGGTGTCATGTTTTGTGAAGTATTTAAATCACATTGGAAGGTTGTACTTCGGAGACAGCATGAGAATGAAGAAAAGCAACAAAAGAATTTCAGTAACTTATCAAAACTCCTATTTCAACTTATATGCAGAAAAGAAAAAATACCACCTGAAGTCTCTCAATAACTATTGGCAAGTCAATGAGCTTAATATAGATCAAGAAAGCACACCTTGTTATATCCTGTCACTTGCTAACAGAAATGTTCTTGCTACGCTGGTAATGATTATGATGACTTCATTTTACTGGCTGTGGTGGACAACTTTAGATATTCTGTTCCTAACTTTACAGTCAAATCATAGAAATGTAACTTTGAATTGGTGATAAAAGTATATCCCAATATCAGGGATGATTCCTTAGAGAGGAATTTACCTATAATGTTTAGGAAATGATTTGTGAAAACTCAAGGAGGCTATCAGCCTGTTGGCACATCATGTCTAAGGAGTACTGGGTAGGAAACCTTGAATCTGAGATTGGACATGATGAACCTGAAAGGTTTCTTAACCTGAAAGGTTAAGAAAAAGGAGGGTGATTTTTAGAATTGTGATATGAGTGTTTTTGCCGGGCAGGTAGGTACTGTTTGCTGGTACAGGAGGTACTGTTTCTTGAGGGTGCCTGGAATTCATGTGCAATTAGGTGATAGTGACTGCTTAATATTGAGAGCCTGGGCTGTCTCAGTGTAAAACAATAAAAAAAGAGGCAAGTTACATGGTATACCAACAAAAGACTGTCATTCATTATTGATTTTGGGTCACTGTGGAAGAGCTGAAGGTGGAAGAGTAGCAAGTATCAAATTCTTTACTGCTTCTGTTTTCCTCTCTGCTCTTTGCAAACAGTTTTGCTGAATGGTTTTGCCAACTTCCTCACTGCTGGGTAAAATGTAACATCTATTTACTTCTTAGAAGCCAACACTGACCTGAAGACTTTGTGTTCGGTCACTAAAACCCCATCATGTTGCCAGCTGTTAGACATGGGAAACAAAGATAGGTTGTTTCATACTTAAAGAAACAGACTATGTGACAGACTGCCCAGAGAGGTTGTGGAGTCGCCTTCTCCGGAGACTTTCAAAACCCACCTGGATGCCTTCCTGTGTGGCTGCCCTAGGGGATCCTGCTCTGGCAGGGGAGTTGGACTAGGTGATCTCTAGAGGTCCCTTCCAACCTCTGACATTCTGTGATTCTGAAGTGCAGTGTTATACAGTGAATATTTCTCAGTTGATACAGGAGAGGAAAAGGCCAACAAAAGAACAAATCGTAAAACACTGCAATGGTTATTTTATTTCTTACGACAAAGTTAGGTGTGATCATCTTTTCACTCTGGGTACTGTGAATAAGGAATATGAATGTTCCTCAGAGCTCCATGAAGATGAATGTTTACCTATTAGGAGAGAGTCAGAATAAACAATTGTAATACTGGGAAAAGAATATATCTTTTGCATTTAATTATGATCAAACCCAGGTCAAAATTATGTTCTTTTTCCTGTCCATGTTGTATCTCATCAGGAGAAACACCAGTTACTCAGCTGATTACATTAATACGAATCAACTTAAGCAATTTGACATTCAGGTCATTGTTTTCTAGCCTGTGAAAACAATTTGAAGTTGAAGCTCATTATATGTATAATAATAAAAATATGGGCTCTGAAATTCATCCCATGTTATAAGACAAAATTAAGTATATCCTACACATGATATCCTTCCAAATATTTGCTTAATTAGTTCTTGAAAATCCTGTTTGACAGAAATTTGCTGACCTGATGCAGTTTGCTTAAGTGCTTTAACTAACCTCAACTTAAAAATATCTTGTACTAGTTTTATTAATATTTCTTCTAAATCAGATTTTCTGTACAGCTCATCCTGCCCATAAGTGATATGCAGATGGAATAATCAATCAGTGACTGCTTTTCAAAGACACGTTCATATCACGTCTTCTAGTAGTTTTTCCAGGTCACACAAAAATGCAACCCATCCATATCTTGTTCAGATATCTTGTTTTCTTATCCATTGTACTTTTCTCTTTCCAACTCTTACCTTGCCTGCAGTTTTTAAGGTGTGGATTCTAACACTGAACATATATACTCCCATCAGATCTTAACTACTTCTGAGGATTTTTCACATCTTACATGTAACATATTTGCTAGTTTTGAATAACTGCTTTACATCAGTGTCTCATTTTTCACCTGTGATCCAGTTCAAGCTGAGACACATTTTTATTTGAATTTGTACCTACACAGATTTCCTCCTTTTGTATTCTTGCCTTTCAATTTTCTTTCTCTCTTTTTATCTGTGAAGATAATATTAGGCAAGGTCTGAGGGAAGAGAAGGCCATGTGCTTTAGCCAGCTCATGTTCTGGCAACTTGGGGGCACCTGAATCCTGGATGTCAGACCCATGTCTCCCCAGTGTGCTCTGCAGAGGTATCCTATGAGACACCATTCACAGAGTCGTTCAGTTCAACTCCAGTCTTCGACTCATCTTTCAATATCATCTTTCAGTTAGTACCTACCTTAAAAAATCACTGCATGCAGACCGTAGTTTGAAATTTTGCTTACAAGCAAATAGAATTTGGGACACAATAAAGCCTTCATCAAGCCAAGTTCTATGACTCAATCTACTTGTCTTCCATCCAGTGGCCTAAAAGTTAAGTTAAAGAAGAAAACATATAAAATCAGCATAATAATATATTGCTAATTCCCATTCTCACTTACTATACTCTTATCATCAAAAATATTTCAATACTTGCAAATTTAATAGTGCATGATATTTTACATGATCCCTTTTGATGCTGACTCTAGTCTGCCTGATCTATAAATTACTAGATCACTCATTTTTTACCTTTTAAAAATAGCTGTTGTGTTTGCCCATTAAGTACCTTTAAGGTCTTGCATTTCCTTCAGGGATTCCTGAAGATAATTGATAAAAAGTCAAAGATTGCTCTGCCAAGTTCTGTCTAATTCCTCTAGTATCCTTCTTGTCTTACTGATAACTCTGAGTATTAAGTATCCTTTCTTCTTTTTTGACCTGGTTTTGTTGTTAATTGTAGCTTCGGTGAATGTATGGCTATTGTTAAACTTTTTACAGAATCTTGAAACAAGTTAGGTAAGTAAATAAAGAAAAAAGGCAAATTCATTCTTTTCCATGTCAAAAATTTCTTGTTTACCTTCCTTACAAAGAAGCCTAAACTGCTCTAGCTCTGCCTTTTCTAATGTATTTTTGTGCTCTTCTTACTTTTGTATGTTTCTTTGTGTATTTCATTATGTTCTTTATTTTTCCTTGATTTTCTCACAAGCAGCTTGTGCTACACTTTTCTATGTATCCTTAGCACTCTGCCTTTGATCCCCTTTTTTATACGACTATTAATTATTGTCATGGTCATTAAAAGCCTTTTTGGTACTGCAATGGTAACTTATTTCAAAAGGGCAGTTTTTCCCTTCACAGTTAATATTGCCTCCCTTCAAAAACTTTGTTCACCTGAGCCATGTTATCCCTCAGAACACTATCTCAGGAGCTCTTACAGTTTAGGGGGGTTTTTGGAAAACTACCATTTGGGACTTTCTTTCTCCTAATTTACTATCACAAACACTTGTATTGGAACTGCTTTCATTCAAATTACTTTCCATCTTTACCTTTCTAGTCACTTCCTCAGAATCAGATCTGAACCAGTAAAAGTCTGATTCCTTTTTTCAACTACTGGATGAAGGGTCATGCTCAAACCTTTCCTGAAGGGCTCACTCTACAATGAGTACTGATGGTCCCTCGTATTGTACACAAAAGCTTGGCAAGAGAGTGATAGATGAAAATAATTTAAAGCTAGCATAGTACCATGTCTTACTGAAGACTAAAATTTTAAATCTAAACATTAATATGTCATGGAGACATTGTACAGCAGACTACTTGGCTAAAAATTAATTAAAGAAGGCAGTTCCAGATGTCAAAGAGACAAGAAGAAATGGCCTCAAGTTTCACCAAGGAAGTTTGGATTGGATATTAGGAAGAATTTCTTTACTGAAAGAGTTTTCAGGCATTGGAATGGGTTGCCCAGAGCAGTGGTGGACTGTGCTTCCCTGGAGGTATTTAAGAGTCATGTAGACATGATGTTTAGGGATACGGTTTTGCCACGGACTTGTCAGTGTCAGGTTAATGATTGGACTCAACGATCTTAAAGGTCTTTTCCAAACTGGTCAATTCTGTGGTTCTTAAGAAAACATGTTTTGAAATCTGTAGGCTTCACAAGGATTCTAGAAGGCATTTAAATGAGTATGAAAAATCCTTTTGAAACATGATTAAAATATGATAAACATGTCCGACAAAGAGCAGGAAGGAGAGATCTGGTGGAGGTCCAAGACTAGGAAGTTTTAAAAGTAAAATTACTATTATTTTGAATATATTTGAAGGAACTAAAAAAGACAGGGGGGAAGGCAGTGTGTGGGGTGGGAATCACTTTTAAATCTTTGCATTTCTAATATATAGAGGAGAATAATTTTGAAAGAATTTACACTTTCAGATACAATCAACAACTGTCCTATCCTGAAATAAGAAATAATTTATGTCAAAGCTTTTGATTACAAGAATTTTATTAAAATATGCTTTTTCCTACTAATTTTATGCTAAGAAATCTACCAGAACACACTTTCTGTGGAATCTGATACAAAGACCATTGACATAATAAACTTTTTTACTAGCTCCAGTGTTCTTGGAGTAGATACACAAATACACTGTAGACCAGCTTGTATGCTGTTGCACTAACTCCTGGAGAATTGCTGAATTCAGTATACTAGCAGTCAGAGACATAGGCAACAATGTCATAATAGCTGTGGTTAGAAGAACAGAGGAATAATATTTTTTTTGCACTGATTACTTAAAGTTTGAACTCTAGCTATAATCAGCTTATAATTAGTAATCTGGTATTTTCAAATTGTATCAAAATTAATAACAAACTAGTGCAAAAATGTCTTGTTAATAGTTGTCATAAATGAATAGAATAATGACAGTTGTTCGGTATGGTTTAAAAAAACCCACTTCCTTAAATCATTTTAAAGTTCTTATTAAAATGTCTTAATATTTCGGTGAAATAGAGGGTATTGATGTTGAAATTATTTTGCAGGCTTTTTAAAACCAGTTTTGGGATTTATTGATTTTTTGATTCCTAATACATGAAAACTCTGACCATGTACAACTACAAGGTCCTCTTCCTCTCAGAATAGTGGAGAAGATAAGGAAGGTATTTCATGCCCTTTAGGATTTGTGGGAGCAGAGCTGAAGATCACAGAATCACAGAATGATGTAGAAGATGTAGAATATGTTGGAAGGGGTATTCAAAATGCTGTGGAGGGGTATTCAGATAAGTGTGGAAAGGAACATTCATGCTTTTCTGCCTCTGTAAAAAGTCTGTAGAGTTGAGCATCTTTCAAGGCAATTCTGTTTTCTTGAATACTACAGCTACATTTTGCAGTGAAAAACAAAGCAACCAACCTGCACATTTTCCTGATAGAAATTGAGTTTTGCTTAAATGTATTTTTCTTCAAAACAGACCTGCTTACATGAAAAGTTTTAATTAAAAACAAAAATAAAAATTGAAGAACCGCACATAGGAATCTCATGTAATTTGCTGAAAATGTAGATATGTTTCTGTTGTTGACGTATAGTGGGATTTCCTACTATCGCCACTTTCTCTTTCTTGTCACATTCCCCAGTCAGACTCAGACTTCAATGATTCACAAAAGACAGAAATCCCAGGACTGGGAGGCAGCAGTTAGTACACTACAGGAAAATGTATCCTAGCCAGGGAATCTATCATATGGGGGATGGCAATAAGAGAAACCATGTGAACTACTTTTACTATCAAGCTAGGGTAAGAGCTGTCATAGCTTTTCCGTATAAAAATGTCCGTTTTCAAATTTTCGAATACTTTCATCACTTGATTTTCCAATGAAGTATAAACAGTTGTTATGAGGTGGAAAAAAAGCTGTCATCCTTATCTACATAAACAAAATATCTGATGACATTCTGAATATATAAATGCATGAAGCCCAAGTATATAGTAGCTATTCTAAGCCAACTCTAATAAAAGCATGAGAATATTTTTTAGATAGTATGTCGTTGTCATCCAAGTTGAAATCTAGGCATTACGAAGTAGGATGTGGAAGCACACATTTCTGTAGGTAGCTCAGAGCTGATTTTTCTATTTTAATTACCTCTTCATATTGCTAGCCACAAGACTTTAGAAGTCAGGAGTAAAAGTGTAATGTTTAACTTGCCAAACTGTATAACAACTCTCATAAACCAAAATTACAGCCAAAGAGCCAATACAAAGAGATTCTCAATGACAGTACAAACTCAGAGTGTTTGCCTATTTATAACAACAATGTAAAATATGACTATAACTTTGAGTCTCCATAAAATGGGATGAATATATGGTAAAAGTCCATTGCTGTTAAAAGGGATCTGCAGATATACTCTGGCTGAGGAGCTGTCTCTGAGCCTGATTTTACAAACCTGATAAAAAACAGGTCATGACAGAATTATTAGTTGGAAAGGCTAGCCAAGATACAAAGGCTCTCTTAGACTCAGAACATCAGATAACGGTGTCATGGTTCAGCTTCTTCTGCTTTGATGGGGAATACTTTGAGTTTCTACTACATTAAGTATCATTTCAGCACCTCAGTTAAACACCAGATTTCTGTTTTATTTGTTGACCTCCACAAAAGAGGACAATAACGAGGAGGGAAGCTCCCAGCTAAAGAAAAGCCTTAAAACTGATGGAAGAGGATCATCAACTGTATGTCTGCAAAGTATATGGAGCAAGGAGGCAGAAAAAAGCAGATACATCTAGGTCTGCTTTATTTTTTCATATGTCTGCAAACGATGTAATTTCCATGTTATCAAAGCAGGAGAAAAAATAACATATTTTATGTCCAATATTCCTTAAACAGATGTCATCCGAAAACTTCCCACTCAGAAACAACTCCAGGGATTTCTGAAAATGCTGACAGGAGACTATGATGCACCCAATAAAATGAAAAGCTGTACTGATAATTTCCATCTAGGACTACCTTGGTGCCCTCGTAATGGATTTACATTATTTCCTTTCTTGTTTCCTTGTTAGATATTGGTTTTGAGATTTTAAAATTCTTCATGTGCTTTTTAGTAGTAACAGTAGCACTAGAAGTAGTATGGTAGTTCCTAGAAGTCAGAGCTAGATTATCTATTAGTACCTAAGGAAGAGTTTGTTTCTGTCTTGAAGGCACAGAGATTTTATTCACAGTGGATTAAAACATATAATTATATTTCATTTTGTCATAACACTGCCAACCTAAATACACATAGCATGCAAAGCAATAGCAATGACAACGTGCACTATTGATTTCAGTGTACACTAGCAACCTAGGCACATATCCAGGGTCCTGCAATGCTTCTAGAAATTTCACTGAAGCACATACCACCGTGCTCATATTAAAGTCATGTGGAGCATGCCTTCTTGTCCCCAGGTGGTTAAATCTAATGGATATGGATAATATGAGAATAAGTATTAACATGTCAGCTTGATGAAAGTGATCACAGAAAACTTTTTAACTAGATTTTCTCATTTTGGTAGGCATCTTGGCAGAAGAGTGTTTCAGGGAGGGATGTAGGAAGGGTAATAAAGCAGTGTGATTGCATGCAGCTGGATTTGTTGTTCGGACAAAGTCTTTTTTTGGACTGTGACTCTTTGTAGAAGCCCTGTATACAATGATATATAAAAAAAGAAAGATTACCAAAAAAAGCTTAAATAATTGAGTATGGAAAACCTAATATTTTTAAAAAGTGAAGTTCCAAGTTATATCTAAAGCAAAACACATTTTTCTGCCTGTTAATGACATAAGGCATCAGTCCTCTCAGTGTGACATTCATTCTTGCACGGAGAACCAGAAGAAAACATATGCAATGTTTTAAAATCTTATTCTGGGCATACAATAGAACTAAATGTACATTTCATTGCCAGAAGAGAAATGTCATGATTCACTGGCCTTCATCATTTCTGAGAAGTACAAATATAAGTCTGATCTCATTAGCAATGTCTCTGAATCTAACATGTTACTACAGCCTATGTTTTCTTCTTTCTCTATATTCAGTTTATTCTGAAACAGATTTATGCACTTTGCTTCCATATTTTAACTAGACTGGGTATAAAGAAATTCCCTGTCAAAAGGCTTACAAATTTATACTGTCCCTTAGCAATACTCCATTGAAAGAATTACTCTTTCCACACTGTGATACTTTGCTCTTCTAGTGCTATTACATGTGGTTTCTGTAAGAAACTGTTGAGCAGTCTATTGGAGATTTACCACATCTCCCATATGCACTGAAAAATAAATTTGGAGCATGAAGTTGGGATTATCCTCTATTCGTAGCAGGTGTTGGCTCACTAGCACTTTTAAATTTAGTCCCTCCTGACTACGGGAACAAAATGTTCAAATTGGCCTGGTTCTGGCTCTGAAAGCACTGTTTATATTTGAGATGGGAAATAAAAACAAGGGATTTTTATGAGTTTAAAACAAAATTGATAAGTTAGAAGTTTCAGGATTGTATCTTCTAAGACAATACTCATGTCAATGTCACAGTGATGAGCAAATTGTTGAGCACAGACAGTCATACCTCTTATCCCATTAAAACTTTCCAAGTTTCAAAAACATGGCCATTTCTCAGCCAGCTGAGAAAATCTAAAAAAAAAAAAAAAAGAGGATTTTTATCTCCAAATTTTCCACAAAGTAGTAGATACAAACTGAGTCCTAAACAGTGAAACCTCTGTAGTCGTGGCATTCTGTATCCCACATGATTTCTTTTGTCTTTAGGTTATTTGGTCTTCAGGGCTTGGTTTTCCTTCCTCTCCTCTGTCTGTTCCTCCCCTACAGGTTTAAACTTTTCTAGTGGATGCTTCCTTCACCCCAAACATGATGGATTCAGGTTTTGATCAGTCATTGTTTTTTTACCCTAAAACCCAGAGCAGAAAACACTGAAATAAATTCCTAAGTGCATGTACGTTGTAGAGTAAGCAGGGCTGGCATGTAGGTCTAGGCATTGGCCATAGGTCACCCTACTTGGGCAAGAGTCAGTCTGATCTCTGGTTCGGCTGCATCCCGTACCAGTTAGTACCATCTCATTCTCACATATTTTTCCTGTCAACCTGATTTAGTCAGGGCAATCTCATGCTAACAGAGCTCGCATGGGACCCAAACAATCAGCAAAATCTTAGCAAAACAAGTTGCGGGGGGGAAGTTTTAAAGTAATGTCCTGTAAAGCAGGACAGCTTTTCCACATGGATCCACTCTTACATCTACAAAGATGAATTTAGGTCACACAGTTTGTCATACCTTTTTCACTATGTACAGGCTCATCTTTTGGAGTGTCAATCTAGTTGAAAAGGCAACCAGTTTTGTCACATTAAGTTTTGCTCATTTTCTTGGTTGCCTACCAATCCATTAACAGCATCTGCTTTGGGGAAGGAAGATTTACTGGTGCTCTTACCCAGCACACATATACTGCTATCTACCTGTTTCAAGGAGAAGCCAGTGAAAGAAATTCCTCTCAGATGAGGGAGGTGGGAGCTGTGAGTATAGCAATAAAATGACATCCCATTTCAGCATCTAGTTGGAAAATCTTTGAAGTTAACTTAATACAGAAAATCTGCTGAAGAGGCACTTGGAGGATGAAATTGGGTGTTCACACCAGATAAAAGCACCACTAATAGTTTCCAGGAATGGGTTAAAACTGGGCCTTTCTCCTTTTCCTTCTGCTTATCCATACTCTTTATTTCTGCCATCATCTTGTTACGAAAGGCAGTTGCTCTCTTACAAAACAGGAGAAATATTTTAGTTAGATCTCAGAAGGGCAAAAGCTCAACAGCTGGTCTGTAGGCTGCAAAGGTGCCTGTAAAAGACAAGCTGTGATGTGGGCTAAACACTTTGGGTTTTTTTCTTGGTTCTTTGAGATTTTTCTTCCTGCAAAATTTTAAAGGAGTTTATAGTCTTTTTTAGACCCACTCTTCAAACAGTGTAGTCTAATATTATACTATGCTGAAATATAATAATCTATGATACAATTTTATACTATAAACTATAGTATATAGTATGATAGATCTGATTTCAGCATATTTATTAAATAATCTTAATTTTAAATTTCACTGGTTCATATGCTTTCCTATGTTCTGTGGGAAGTTAATGCCATCTAGATTCCATGCTGAATTTGTCTTGAAAGCTGATTTTATCTTAGAACATTAAGGTCTCCCACAAGAAAATAACTCCTGCTCGTCATATAGATTGCATTTAAACTGATTGACTAATGCCTGTCGTAACACACCCTTGGATCATGGTCCCTGAATGAAGTAAAAATATGATGGCTCCTCCTTGGAGAGTGAGAAGTATGCACATCAACGCAGAAACTAGCAAAGACTCCCACTTTTGTAATACAGACATGATTTTAAAACCCAGTATTTGCAAGCTCCTGCATATCCTGAACATAGTTTCTAACTGGATTTATCTGGATTTCCATTTGCACTTTATTTTTCAGATAGCTTTAATGTTCTCATTATAAATGTCAATACAAGGTAACAAAGTGATAAATAAAAATGCAATACAGGGTCCAAACTGTCAAAAGCAAATATATGGATAGAAAAATGTATTGTTTTAACATTAAGCAGTAATACATATATATATACAAGTAGATAATAAAGCTCTACAACATTAAGACTAATGCTTTCAGCCAGGCTGAAAAGTTTCATCTTGGAAGAATTCCTTAGGGTGAATGGATTGATATGAGAAAGGCTAGCAGAATGGGGCCCATGATTGAATTAGACAACACTAGACTTAATAATATTTGAAAACGTTTTTGAACACATCTTCTTTCCTCTCATTTATGGACATTTGAAGGAAGTCAGTAGTTCAACACTATAATTATAGGATGTAACTATTTTGTTTCCAACTGCAATTATTCAAACCCCAAACTGATTTTCATACATCTGTAACTTTATACAACCTGATTGTAGAGATTGACCTGTTTTTGTACTGTGGTTACAATTAAGTGTATTTAAAACATAATGACTCCTTATATTTCCTGATAAAGTAACTTTAGAAATATTTTTTCTCTCAAAATGAGTCCTGATGTTAACTTTTTAGAGATACTTTAAATAGTAAACTCCTATGTACTGGAATACAGATGAGCCATACTTATAAAAGGAATAAAAAAGTGACTATCTTTGAATTGTGCAAATAAATCAATTTCCCTAAGTTGAAGAGTTTTCCTAAACACACAAATAATTCAAATTATTCATGGTTATATCAGAATCATTTCTCACATCCTGGCAGAACAGACTAAGAAGCAGAATAATGATTTATCATTATGAATAAATTATACAAGAAGGATTTAAAAAGGATGATTCAGAATACAGTTTATTCTTAAACAGCATAAAAACAAAGATCGTCATTTAGATATATGGCATATTGTCTTCATGTCTGAAAACAAGGAATGTGGCATCAACTATTTCTTGGAAAATGATAATTAATATCAGATCTAGTTAGGAATTAACATTCTAAAATCACTGTGGCATTCAATCTTTAAAATTATAGGCAATAAATTTAGTAAAGAGTACTACATCAGCTTAGCTCATTCAATGTGTCAATTGGTTATTGACTCGTGTAAATGTAGTTTTGATACATATATCAGCAGCCTTCAGTATTTGTATCCACTAAAACAGGGCTTTTAGAGAAGAGATTTTTTTTATTAGACCAACTGATGCAGTTGGAAAAACATACAAGATTTTTTGGCACAAAACTCCTTCTTTGGGTTTCACAGAATCACAGACCGTCAGGGGTTAGAAGGGACCTCAAAAGATCCTCTAGTCTAGCCCCGCTGCCAGAGCAGGATCACCTACAGCACAGGAACGCATCCAGGTGGGTGTTGAATGTCTTCAAGGAAGGAAACTCCACAACCTCCCTGGGCAGCCTGTTCCAGTGCTCCGTCACCCTCATGGTGAAATGGAAAAAAAATGTCCTTGCGTCAGTGAAGTGCTGTGTCTTGTTTAGAACAGATGCTCTGTAATCAGAAGGCTTTCAAGTCTATCACAACTATCTACAATGCTTTTTCAGAAGTAGTCTTTGAAGGTAGGCATGTTGTTCTGTGAGATTTATTCACAGGTAGTGTAATGTTCATAATCTTACATGATTTCCTACCATGTGTTTTCAAAAGCAAAAGCACTTCTACCAATACGACATGGCTCTGATTCATCTCTCAATTTCCCTTTACTTTAAACCATATAATATTACTCCTGAAAATGAAAAAGGGAAAATCACTCATGAACTGAGATCAAAGACAAAAGAATGAGTGGAGTCCTTCTTGGATGCCAGATATCGAAGAGAGCTTAACCCCAGAATCCCTCAGCTTTATACTGAATATGATGTATACAGAATGGAATACTTTGATGGTCAGATGTTGGTCATCTGTCCTGTCTGTTCCTCCCTGAAGGTGCTGCTTTTTCCTTCCTTGTGATCCTTCTTTTTCCCAGCACTCCTAATGTGGTACAAGAGATTTAGCAGTGACCTTGGTTACCATAGGAGCAAGTATAAGCAAGAGCCTTTCTGCATATCAATCCTTGGTAGTAATTATAAACATCAGGTGTTATCACTTCTAGTAGCAGACACTGTCTGCAAAACTGTGCTGCTAACTTCAGAAAGTGTAGTTTTTTAGAAAAGACTGAGCTGAAAAGTAAAGTCACTGAACAGAATTGGGTCTATCTCAATCAAGGACAACCCCAATTATTGATCACCAGTGACATATTGTTGAGTTGAAGTTTCACAGTCAAATACCCACTTTGGAACAACCCTAGGGTGATGCTAGCCTGTGGTGACAACTTGTATGTCCCCAGGTGTTTCTTCTGCTAAAGGAAAGGGGTAGAAAAGAGGAGGACTTTGTAATCAGAACTCAGCATTACAAACAGCAACCCCTGCCTCCTCTTTGCCAGCGCACATTGGTATCACGGGCCAGGTGATGCCCACATTGGCAGATCATGGAGCTGAGGACTGGGATAGTGGGAGGGAGATGGCTGCAAAACAGTTGGGCACAGAAACAGCAGAATGCCTTGGATTGAGATTATACTGTTTCCACACCCTGGGATTCAGCAGAACATACTCCACTCCAAGATCCTAAAGGCTCTCAGTTTTGCATTCCACTGTTCCTTGGAGAGGGCAGGAGAGATGAAAAAAGATATTGTAGAGTGCTGAGATATAAAAAAGCTGAAAACTTTTTTTTTTCTGGAGAAATTCACAGTGCCAGTTAATGTGTATAGAGGACAAAATGCACTGTAAGATCCTGACAAGCTTGTGAACCTTATTCTTGTCATGAAGTACTTGTATTTCAAAGAATAAAAATTGGAGCACAGCAAGTACACCAATATTCAGAATACTTCAGCAAAGAACCACTTTGTTAAGATGTGTTAAAGGCAGTTAAGTAGCAGTGACAGGTTGCCAGGAAAAGCACCACATTCATGGTGAGGGGCTTTGGAACGTTAATATAAATTGAAAATTTGAAAACAACTCTTTATTGATTTCAGATCATTCTGTAGAAGGCAAAGCAGCTTTGCAAAAGGTGAAAAACTTTTACTTGCACCACCAGGTGTAGCAGCAAAAATAAACACTGCGTGTAGCTCAGTCTTCTGGAAAGAGCTACTGGAAATTTCTATTTATTTTCTATCCTTCCACTTTGCCTTTCATTTCTCGACCTTTGTTCCATCCTTATTCCCTAATGATCTTTATTCTCTTTCAGCAGATGAAAAAGGTAACATTCACCTTGAATCATGGGATGGTGGGAGCCAAGCATTATGAAAGATTCAGACTGGGACAGAGTTTTAAAAGATTTAATTTGAAATGAGAAATTTTAAGTGCGAAAGAAAATTCTCATCATCTCAATGTGGGGACTTTTATTTTTTTCCACAAGAATTTTGCTTCATAAGGCATGCTGACTTCTTTGGTCTTGTTCCAGTGTAGAAGAGAAAAAAAAAAAAAAAGAAAGAAATCCAACTGAAAGTTTTCCCACTAAGCCAAGAATCTAGTTCTCTCCCATTTCTTCTCTAGGTTCAATTTATAGTGGTCTTAGGACCAGCAACTTAATGTCTTGGAAGAAGGAGAATTTTTGTTCAACAAGTCTCTTTGTTTTTCAGCACACCAAGAAATATGGTAGCTATTTTATTCCTGACACTCTCTCCTTCTTGTTTCATTATTTGTATTTTGTGGAATTTATGATTTTTAAAAATTAATTATATTTCTGAAAGGTTTGAAAAAATAACAGTTACAAAGAAAATCATGTTGCAGCCTAAACAGATTTTTGAGTCCACAGGAACATAACTTTTTAAAAATAATTTTATTTGAAATTCCATTACAAATACTTCCATGATTCCCACACCTTCTCAACTTCGTTTTTTTTTAAATGTTTGCATTCTTCAAGTTTCGTTTAAAATTAATATCTTAAAAGTTACAACCCAGCCTGTTCCTAGAAAGTACAGGAGATCTTTGCACAATCTGTGTATTTTATTTTCCAAAATTCCAATTCCTCTTTTTTTCTCTTTCTGTTTAGGTTATCTGGTAGTTTTTAACAGTTCAGCAGGAAACCTCTAGGAATAGTATGTTTTCCATCGTAATCTACATGAATGGTGACTATTAAAACAGCATAAAATTTGAGGACAGGTTTTCAACCTTTTCTGTCAAAAAAGTACGAATTTGAATGACATTACAAGTATAAATACGTGTTAGTTTTTCTAATAAATTTGACCAACAAAAGTTTAACTTTAATTGCCAGAAAGCTTCAGATTCTCTTTTCAAAATGACACATTATTTCAGAAATTTACTTATACATAGTTAGAAAATGTAATGGAAAATTATACTATATCATACCTGGATGTGTAACTTTTGTTTCTTAGTAGGAAAAAGCATCTTATTTTGATGAGGGATACTGAAAAAATTGTGACTGACAAGTGGAGATATTACTTATTTGAAGATGCCTCTTGGCGTGTGTCCATGACTTACAGCCTGCTGGTGGATAGAATAGATAAGGATTACCTCCTTGGGCAGTCTGTAGAGACTTGGCAAACTCTGCAGGAGCTCCTGTATGAGGGAAAGTCTTGAAAACATGCCTCATCATGTGCGTATTCCCCTATCCAGAGGGTCACACCAAATTTTGGAAAAAATTGCCTGCTTTATGAGATGATGATCTGCCAAATAATGCTGCCCTAGCATTTGGACCTTCTACCGCCTCAAAGCACCTCTCACATGGAAGAGGGACATCCAGGCCATGGAGAAAAACTGTTCTGAAGACCAAGCATCAACTCTGTGCCTGGAGCACAGGTTCTGCCCAGGTCAGTGCATTGGCTGCCTGCTGCAACCACCAACATGGGCAGCAGACTTGTATATGGTTGTCGGGAAGGCCAAGGGATACTGACCAGGAGAGCCTGTGGCAGACTCGATGGCATTGGCCAAGGAGTTAAGAACAATATTTGGCAGAAAATTAAGGAAGGTTTTTGAAAAGCCCCATATTCACAGAAGTGAATGCTGATCAGCATTTTCTGCAGAAGAAGCATATTGCAAGTTTATATTCCTTTGTAATGATAAATTCCTTTGTGGCAATCCTTGGCATAGCATGCCAGAAATGGAATATTCTTTGAGATGTTTCATTTGCATTTACTTTTGGATTTGTTAGTAGAGTTCAGCTTTCAACCAGTGCAAGATGAATACCAGAGTTTGAACTCAAAAATCTTCTGAAACTCAATTTTAAACAATCAGAATTCATAACCTCATTGTTAAATGATCTTTCAGTTATAGATTAATATTTCTTAGAAGACAAAATATATCAAGCCCTAGAAAATTACACTTTCTGTGCAGTATTAATTTTTTTTTTAAAAAAAAATTGATCTAGAGGGAGTATCCATCTGGATATGCAAGTATCAGAACAGTCTTTTCTGTATTACTTAGTTTCGTTTTTCCTGGTGTTCTAGTCAATCTGACCTATTGTTGACAAAAACAGTAATAAACTCAGTGCACTAATTCATGTAAAAAGTAACCTGGAAAAGAAAATGTTGCAGATGCTGAGCCTATGTTCTAGGGAAGAGGTCTCCATCATCAACATTACCTGCTAGATTTTGCTTGTTCAAGTGTTTAAAGTCCTAACACCTTTTTTCCTTTTGTAGTCATAGGTAACTTCTTTCATACTCTCAGGTACAAAAACTTGCCAGAAAAATACTTTTTCTCCAAAAAAGACCTACATTTTAGATGAGAACAATTTGTAATGGTAGAGCAGCTTAAGGTTACTTTGATTGTTAGAGCTGGTTCTGATGTATGAATATATAAACTGTTGGCATCTAACGGTCTCACACATTCCACTTTTCCAAGTTCATTCCTTAAGATGTTGGATTTTTATAAGGAATTGAGTTAACCACTCAGGCAGTGTCAGGTGTGCCAGTTAACAATTATAACTGATAAATCTTTGCTGGGTATACCATTTCCAGACCAATAAAAATCCCAAATGCTGACATAAAAGCAATCACTAAGACATGCGAAGACATGAGTCGTGGCGGAAAGGAGATCATTGTCAGGCAAAAGTTTCATCAGCTTAGAATAAAAAGAAAGGCCAAGTGCTGATTGCATTACTTTGCAATGAGTGATTATACTAAGGCAAGTGGCACTTTCAGAGTAGTGTAGGTGTTAGGATAAGCTGGGAATAAAAACCTGCTCTTTAGCAATATGAAGAAAGGTCAGAGACTCAACGTGACATGCTCCTAGTCTGAATATGCCAGTAGAGAAGTGCAGTGGCTTTGCTGAGACCACTCAAGGTCCAGCTTTTGAAGAGTGAGGACTGCTGACAGCAGGACAGCTGAACAATTTCACTGTTCAGGTCCACATGCCACCTCAACTATGCAGGTCATGAAGTGGCTCCTCCAGTGCCACAGTTTGGAGAGCGACGTTTCAAAATTTATGCTGTTCAGCTTTAAAAATGGACTGTGTGATTCTACAACAGATGAACAGTTTCAGTAATAATTTAACTGTCTTTGCCAGGGTGCCAGAAGGTCAGGTTGCAAACACAGGGTAAGACATCTTTGCTGTTGTGTCAGAATTATTCTCGTGTATGTTATGAATTAGAGACTTGACATTTTGCACTGCTATATTTACATGTAGCTTATTATATGGCTGAATTTCTTCTAATCTCCAGAAAGTGTATGCAGGGCTTTGGATCACGTACAATATACAATAACAGGAAAAATTGTGTTCAGTAGGAGACTTGGCACACATTGAGCCTGCTTTGAAGTCTGTTTCTGTAATAAATCTTACATATACTCTCTTGTTTAGACATTGATTCCTTATTAGTGGTCCTTTTCCTGCAGTAGAGATGCACAGTGTTTTGGTTTGGATGATATCTTAGCATAAAGAAGATTAAATGAAAATACTGTTAGCTGCATGTCTCAGGGTTTTCAGACATAGTAAGGAAAAAATATAGAATCATAGAATGTTCGAGGTTGGAAGGGACATCAAAAGATCATCTAGTCCAACCCCCCTGCCAGAGCAGGGTCACCTAGGGCAGCCACACAGGAATGCATCCAGGTGGCTTTTGAAACTCTCCAGAGAAGGAGACTCCACAACCTCTCTGGGCAGCCTTTTCCAGTGCTCCATCACCCTCACAGTGAAAAAGTTTTACCTCCTATTGCGGTGGAACTTTCTGTGTTCTAACTTAAATCCATTATTTCTTGTTTTATTGCTGAGCACCACTGACAAGAGATTGTCTCCTTCCTCTTGATACCCACCTCTCCTTTGAAGACTAAACAGATACAATTGTCAAAAGTTAAGAATGTAAAAAATAAACACAATATAGAGAAAATAAAACCTAGTGATTTGTTACCTCAGCTCTTATAATCTTATTCCAAATATTTACTTACAAGATTGATATTGTCCACTGGGACAGACATCCTAAGAAACTGATTGCCCTGCAGAAATGCTCCTAGCTGACCACACCAGCATGGTGAATTTATTCAATGCTTATGACTTACAAAGTTAGAGATAGTAAGAAAAAATTCAACTAAATCTATTTTGGCAGAAAATTCTAGTTCATTGAGCCTCAAATGTTTACTTTCTAACATGTCAGGCTGGATGTATTTTTGTGTGGATGCTTGATGAGCTACCCTAGAAAAAGTTTGTGTTTTCAGTGCTCAGAATCTGTGTTAAGAAATTTAGCACATTTGCTTTGGAAATGAAGATGAATTACTTTAAGACCCCAGAAATACTGTGTTCCTAAACCTACAACAGTCTGGCTGACAGAATGACAGGGTTTGTGACACTGGGATAACAATAGATTATTCCAGGACTAACAGTTTTAGGAGACTGAAGCATGAAGTAGTTCAAGTGAAAAATGTGGCTGAAGGAGGGGCTGAGCTCCAGCCTCACTTAAGATCAAAACCTTCAAGTGCTATGGATCCTGGAATTGCTTCCACTTCAAGGAAAATGACACTCCCCCCCCCCCCCCCCCTTTCTTTTAGTGTCAGTGCTGCTGTTCTCTGCAGTTAAAGCTCTTGAGTGGCTGAGGACAGCGCAACAAACTGTGCATTAGGAATGGATGCAAAGGCACATTCTATATGGTACTTTTATAGTTCTTTTTCTTACCTAGTAAAATAAAAGATCACCAAAAATAAGATAACACCTTCCAAAGGCTTGCAGTCAATGGCAAGTGGAGATCAGTGGTGAGTGATGTTCCCCAGCGGTCCATGCTGAGACAGGTGCTGTTTAATGTCTTTGTTGTTGACATGGACAGAGGGATTGAGTGCACCTTCAACAAAGCCAAGTACAAGGTCCTGTATTTGGGTAGGGGCAATCTCAAGCACAAATACAGGTTGAGTGATGAGTTGATTGAGAGCAGCGCTACAGAGAAGGACTTGGATGAAAAACTGAACATGAGCCAGCAATGTGCATTTGCAGCTCAGAAAGCCAATCGCATCCTGGGCCGCATGAAAAGAAATGTGGCCAGTTGGTCAAGGGAGGTGATTCTGCCCCTCTACTCTGCTCTTGTGAGACCTCACCTGGAGTACTGTGTCAGGCTCTGGAACACTGAACACAGAAAGGACAGGGACCTGTTGAAGTGAGTCCGCAAAGAGAAGCACGAAAATGACAAGGGAGCAGGAGCACCTCACCTATAAGGACAGGCTGAGAGAGTTGGGTCTGTTCAGCCTGTAGAAAAGACTCTGGGGAGATCTTGTAGTGACTTGGTACATAAAGGGGGCCTGCAGAAAAGATGCAGAGGGACTCTGTAGGGTGTGTAGTAATAGGACAAGGGATAATGGTTTCAAACTGAAAGAAGGTAGATATAGATTAGATATTAGAAATAAATTCTTTACTGTGAGGGCAGTGAGACACTGGAACAGGTTGCCCAGAGAAATAGTGGATGCCTCATCCCTAGGAGTGTTCAAGGTCAGGTTGGATGGGGTTTTGAGCAACCTGGTCTAGTGGGAGTTGTCCTCGTCCATGGCAGGGGACATGGAACTAGATGATCTTTAAGGGCCCTTCCAAACCAAAACGTTCTATCATTTTATCGTTCTATGCTAGCAATCCTTGATCTCCTTGCTGAGTGCTACTTTTCAGGATAAAAATGTCTGTGAACAGACAAAATAGCTATTATTTTACATAGTGTGATGTGCTTCCTAGGATAGGGTTAGAAAGAAGTCCTGTTGCTCAGAAAGCTTGCAGAGTGTTAAAGTTGATGGTTCTGGATGCAAAACCTCAGCCCTTGGTTGAACTTAGTATTTTATCTTTTAGAAGCATTCCTTTGACTAATAAGCTTAAGAAGAAACATCCGTAGCAAGCAGTATGGACTGATATTAACTCTGCTGTGGGATGTTCCCAATCTGTCACCTGCACCCCAAATAATGCTCCCAGATCCCAAAATGTTTGATAGCTTCTGTAATGCTTTTGTAATATAACAGTTTAGATTAAAAATAAGATAAACTAAGCCATTAAGTTTTGATAATGGTGTGCTAGATTGAAACATCAAAGCACTGGCCCTATTTTATGAGAGCACTCCTGATCACAGTAAAAAATTGCTCAGTAGCTTGACTGTGGGATTGAGAAAAACAAGGACCTTTATTTTGCATATTACCCAGCTTGATGAGCCAGTTTTGGTTTGCAGGCTGGCTGACACATGAATTCGCATGTCTCCAGCTCCCTTGTCAGGAAGCCTGTGGGTGAATAGTTCTGATCTGAGCCCACTTTTATGGGGAAGGAAACACCCACAGTAACAAATATTTGGGATATTTCCGAGGTAATGTTTTAATGCACTGAGCAATTCTGTTGGCACCACATGAAGAAAGAAACTTAGTAACCCTTTCTTGCTAGGTTACTACATATTTAACAGATTTCAGCCACCTACACCTTTACTGTTGCACAGGATGAGAATTTTTAATGCGCTTGTAAAATATGTTGCTCTCCCACTTCTCTCTTTTTCCACTGTCTTCTCTTGGTTAACTACCTCTTGTTAGGAAGTTTAGAAAAATACCATCTCAAACACCTAGAATAGGCCACTTAAATCATCTTTCTAGATTTTGTGCATGTTAAGATAGGGAAAATGGCTAACATTTAAACAACAACAAAAAAAGGAATAAAGCTGAACTAAATCAAACGTGCCACAAAGATCCTGTGAAATGCATGATTATATCTCGGCAGATAGATAATTAGACTGTATTTTTTGAACATCTGAAGTGTAGGTGGACTTGAGGAAACAAAAAATTAAAGCTCAATTTTACATTTATTTTGTTGTCTTTGCACACTTGTCTCTGTTTCCTGTGGTGCCAGCCGTCTGTCGGAGCCTATGTGCTTGACTGGACATATCATGGTTTACCACAAGGATCTTTGGTATCCCTGTACTTAGTCCAAATTTCAAACTCTGAGTTCTGCATGTAATTCTTACTTTTAAATTTATCTTATATCTGGGTACGAGTTTAAGTGAAGTATAAAATAAGGCATGCTATCCTTCAAGGAATGACAATCCCTTATATTCAAGTCAAAGAAAGAGAAAGTATCATGAGCCCCAAGCCTGATAGTAAAAAACTAAAGTATGTATAAAAAGCAGACAACGCTTTTCCGTGAGGTTTCATGGACCATTTTGGAGACTGAGATGCTGTTGGTATAGTAGACAACATTTTGTATGACAATCATTAGATAGAGTCTGTACCGCATGAAACAGGATGGTCTGCATGACAAGGTCTTAGCAAGTCCGTAACAAAAATCAAAGCTATAAAGAATGCAAATCAAGGAGTTTGAGGTTAAACATAAATTTGAAGTAGTAAGATACTCATACCTACTGCGAGTTAACCATGTCATACCTAGCATGCAATGGTTGCATTCTGTTTTATCAGCTTGAAAGAGATTTGAAAATTAATCAGAAACAAAAGGTTTTGCAACTGCATTTGTATTCTATTTTCAACACTCATCATTTTCAGAATGGGGACCCTGCTGGATTTTAATGATCCCCAGATAATGAGAAAGAAGAGTATATAGAGAACATTGACAATCGTGAATTAGCCTCTGATTCTGCTGCTTATGTCCTGTATGACCTTGGGCAAATGACTGCACTTTGGATGCCAAGAACCACTTTTACACAATTTCAAAACTAACTCTATCTTTGTGTTTTAGGTCAACTTCGTTGGTTCACCGTTGTTTGAAAAACTCAATGGAGAGTTCCCAGAAGAAAACAGTCTGCTGTGTATAACATCAACCATGATATTTCACCAGATTTTTAGTTAAATTACACATTTAAAAATGGGTATCATATCCCAGTTTTAAATGTTCTGTTTCGGGAATATGCACAGTGAATAATTAGTCTGAAAGCTGCAAAAATACATCTTTATTGTAGCCTTAATTTGTCTAATACAACTTCCAGTACAGACTGGATCTCCTTATAGCTTTGGCATCTGGATTAAAGTATCCATTATTCATGTTTTGCTCTCAGCATAGGTGTACTTAAGGGAAGTCTTTATCACTCTAGTTTTTTTGATAAATTAGCTACAATTCCGAGGATGCCATTACAAGGCAAGACTTTTGATTTCTCAGTGTCCAGGCTAACAACAACTCTCATAAATTATGACCAGCATATGTGGATATGGTGTCAGTCACAGCTCTGTCAGTACAAAGGGAATGTCATCATGCAAGTCCTCCTTGGGACTGTGCATTGGTCTCACAGATATCCTGTATGCAAGATGTTCAGCTGTCACTCCTCTGTCAAGTACTTCTGTTCTCTCAAAAACATCTATTTTTCAGATGTTTAACTCCTACTGACAGTATAAAAAATGCACATACACTGTTTCCATTCATTAGACAAAACAATCCATTTGCCCAGCCCTGGGGAACTTCCTCTCTCCTTTTGTATTTTTTATTTTCCAAAAATATGTGCCATCGGCAAACTTAACCAGTGATTTTCCTTTATTCTAAGTTATTAAAAAGAACTGCATGTTTCATAAAGCTAAGAAACAACTCCTGCAGAACCTTCTTCTCTCTCAGAAACACACCAGCTGATTCTCTAATTATCTTCAGGATCCATCACGGCTATTTTTAATGCATGCTTTAGAGGCATCATGTTAATTTCAGATTATTTTAGTTCTTAAACAAAATGTCAAGCAATATTGAGTCATGATCACTACAAAAATGGAGGTATTTTACACCAGCTTCCATTACCTTTATTAGCCAAACCGGGATCGTTAAAAGAACAAACTACTTGGAAAAGACCTAATGGATTTCCATTTCATTCTTTTAATTGTTCATTAACAGAGTGTCAGCTATGTTTGTATTCACTGATGCTGGTCAGATTGGTCTATTTTTAATTGCTTTGTTTTAGCAATACTGTGAGTGTAACATTAGCCTTCTTCAGTCCTTTCGGGAACTTTCCCGATGTCGCAAGCATTATTAAACCCAGCAACTAAATAACTCCGTAGTCAACTCTCTTAAAATTCATAGTTGGAAGTGTAAAATATTTTTTACTAGTTGCTGTCTTACAACATATTTAGTTACAGCTGGCATTTCTGGAAAAATTCTGGAAATGTTCATTTTTTTATTTTTTAAGAAAACTACTGGAGAAGTTAGTCCTCTTATGAGTTTGGAGGAAAGGCTAGAGAGAATGAACAAAACACAAAAGAAGTGGAAGGAAATTTTCCTGTAGTCAATAGAGGTCAATAAATATTGCTGTCTTATTATATGAACGATATCACTGATGTCAGTAGAACTGTCCTGTAAGTAAAGATGTATGTACTTGAAGTATATTTAGAACTTGTGGATTAAAGTTAAAATTACAGTATTGTAGTGGGTTGACCCTGGCTGAATGCCAGATGACTGCCACAGCTGCTCTGTCGCTCCACTCCTCAAGTAGACAGGGAAGAGAAGATACAGCAAATGGCTTGTGGGTTGAGATAAGGATGGAGAGATCAATCAGCAATTACTGCCATGGGCAAAACAGATTCACAGAATCACACAGTGTTAGGGGTTAGAAGGGACCTCAAAAGATTCAACTTGGGGAAATCAGTTTGCTACTAATCAAATAAGAGCAGGGTAATGAAAAATAAAACTGAATATTAAAACCACCTTCCCACCATCTGTCCCTTCTTGCTGGACTTAACTTTACTCCTGATTTTCTCTACCTTTTTTTTCTGCTGAGCAGTGCAGGGGGACAGGGAATGGGGGCTGTGGTCACTTTATCACACATTGTCTCTGCTGCTCCTTCCTCCTCAGGAGTAGGGCTCCTCACACTCTTCCCCTGCTACAGTATGGGTTCCCTCCCATGGGATACACTCCTCCACAAACTTGTGTGAGTCCTTCCCATGGTCTGCAGTTCTTCATGAACTGCTCTAGCATGGGGCACTTCAGAGAGATGCGGTCCTTCAGGAACAGATTGCTCCAGTGAGTCCCTCAGGATGTCAGAAGTCCTGTCAGAAAACCTGCTCCAGTGAGGGTTCCTGTCTCCATGGGTTCACAGGTCCTGCCAGGAGCCTGCTCCAGTGTGGACTTCCACAGGGCCACTGTCTCCTTCAGGCATCCACGTGCTTCAGCGTGGGGTCCTCCATGGCCTGCAGGTGGACATCTACTCCATTGTTAACTTCCTGGGCAAGAGAAGGACAGCTGACCTCATCATGGTCTTCACTACCACAGACTGCAGGAGAATCTCTGCTCTGGTAACTAGAGCACCTACTCCTCTTGCTTTTTCACTGACCTTGGTGTCTACACGGTTGTTTCTCTTGCATATTGTCACTCCTCTCCTCTGACCACTGCTGGTGTTGCTCAATTGTGTTCTTCCTCTTCGCCCCCGTTTTAAATACATTATCCCAGAGGCGCTACCGCTGTTGCTGATGATGTCAGCTTAGGCCAGCTGTGGATCTGTCTTGGAGTCGGCTGGCATTGGATCTGTCTGACGTGGGGAAAGCTTCTAGCAGCTTCTCTCAGAAGCCACCCCTGTATCACCCTTGACTACCAAGACCTTGCCACACAAACCCAATGCAAGTATGAATCTAATGATGAAATTGCAGTACTATGAGGAACTGAGTCACACTGAGACAAAGACTGGGGTTCATGTAGAGTAACTTCAGCTATGTAAAATTTAGGCATCTAAACAAGCTCTTTATGCCTTCCTTCGAGTTACTGGGAAGAGGCAAGATGATTTGGAATACAAATAATCTGATAGACGCTGAACAGCTGAGAATGGCTCAGATGTTTTTTGTGGGTGCCCATCTGTCTCCAGGCAATGTGCGGAAATTAGATTAAACTAGATGACTAACGTTTATCTGGATAAAGACAGGTGAGATGAATTCCATCCAGCACCACTGATCTAAGGAGATCTGTAGTGGAAAAAATCCCACACCACTCCTTCCATCTTGTACAATAACATAACCATTAGAGAATTCTTTCCAAATGAAATCAGAGTTCTCTGAAATAGAATAAAAGTGTTGGTTTGAATGCAATTTGAATTTCAGACATTTTATTGTTATTTCATAGAATGTAATCCTTAGAGAAATGCCAATTATTGGACAGCACTTCTCTCTAATTGGAACAAATTATCACTCCTAAATAAAATATGTATATATTTATAATTATTGCATGACTGTTTGATTCTACGGCTGTATGTCAGTCCTTTTACTAAAAACGAACCAATACTCATTTGAAAATATTAACTGAATGTATTAGATAGATCTAACTTGTTTCTTATACTTTACTCATACAGAAATACAAAAAAAATCCGGTTTAAGTCTGTATGTGTTCAGTCAGAGGGAAACTGTCCTTCAGAAAGAAGGCCTCCACTTTGAACACTGAAGTCTTGACTCTCTTTCTTCCTTATTCTATGGCAAAATAGAAAGTGCAGTCCCACTTCCCAGGCTGACTTGTTTTCTTCCTCCTCTTATCAAATCAAGCACATTGTCTAGTGCTCTCAGGTGGAGAAAAGAGCAAGACTGTGCCAAATTCACATCCAGTAATGAGAAGGGAAGTGACATGCTTGATTAACTCTTCCTGTTTCCATGCTGTTATCAACAATATAAAGCATCTCTGGAGAGGAGCCAGTACCCCTTTATGTCTCTCACTTGATGCTCAGATTCACTTGATTCACAGAGTCCGAATATCAGCTGTGACAAGTAACAAGTAATGTTCAGCAGCGAGGAGTGAATTTCTGCTTAGCCAAACATTAGCTGTTGACAAAAAAAAAAAACAAAAAAAACCAACAACAAAGACTTTCGAGCAGAGAAGAAAATGGATCTGGAAATATTTCAATGTTATTAAAAATCTTAGATCTTAGTAAATGATTGACAATATTTCAAAAACAGGGAAATGGTGACTGAGAACTCGTCTGTGAAAACAGATGGTGCTTGACATTTCTCCAGAAGAACCCGTCAGCCCCATTAGAAGATCAGGTCATCTAGATTAAGAGAAAAAAGAGAATATGCTTGTACTGAAATGCTCACTGCATAGCTTAAAAAAAAAAAATATTACCAGGAAATCAGGTAACATTTTGCATTAATTGCCTTGGGAAGACTGGAGAGCGAGTTTGGGTGACACAGTGAATGTGGTAATCACAGCAGCCTTGTAGGTGTTGCTGCAGTCTGCAGAAAACTTTATTCTGGACTCAGGTGGCACCGCTGGATGCAGAGGATTGATGTGTTTCTATAAAGAAAGTTGTGTGCACATACAGATACGCATCCATAAATGTAGATGCTTACTTGTCTCTTTAATGATGGGTGACATACACACATGTGTACGTACCAGTGTGTATGCATACAGAGATGGAACACACAAATGTGTATGTACTTTAGGAAAGAAAGTGAAGATTGAGTTGTTCTACAGACATTTAATGTTGATTTAAATGTCCTATTTTATCTAAGATGCTTAATTAAAAGTGCCATATATTCACAGACAACTTATAATTTTCTGGAGCTTCAGCTGGAACATGGCAGGCTACCTCCACAGTGCCTAAAATGACAGTAGGCACATAGATTTGCATGGATGAATCCCACCCCACATACTGCAGTGAGGAATGTAGACTGTCACCTTTATATATTCACCTTTATATATTCACCTTGTGACATGTCACGATGACCAAAAATCATAAACTGGGGCATTTTATGTGTTCCCAACAGTTTTACTTCATTACTGAGATAAGGGTCTCTCTCAAAATGTTCTGCAGTTTATTACTTTCACTTACAAGACAGCATTTTTCCACTGTGCCTTGCTCACTCAGTGACTTAACATTAGGGGTGAGAACCAGGCATGTGTTGTATGCTTCCTATGCCTTGTTTTCATGAGTTGCGAACTGTGACTGCATTATTTGAAATTTCAGTTGACCCACTTCAATAGTGGATCTAATTTTTGTCTTGACTGTGTCTTAAGAAAAACATTTCCACATTTGCCAATGCCAGAGTTCAATACTCTCTAACCAGGAGGAGCACTTAATGTTTATTATCGAATTTACTTATTTAGTCTATTTGGGATTTTTAGGAGAGTGATGGAGCAATGTACTGAAATCACAACAGAGGAATAATATACCACTTGCATCATACTGGTTGAACCACAGTACAAACATATTTCTCATGACTGGTCTCTGTATGCTTACTGTTATGATGTTGTGCATTCCCAGTGCCTAGGAAGGCTCTCTTTCAAGTTAATTCTGTTAGCTGACCAGATTTTGTATTTTATGTCATGCTGAGCCATGTATACCCTCTCCAGGACCTGGCACTCTGGTCTGTGTGATTCAGGAAGACATTATTCTGTGTTAATCATCTCAGGGATCCTGATGATTCAATGGTGCAGCTGTCTTATCTAAAACCAATGTTACCTTCCAGCCTCCCTGGTGTTGTGAGAAGTTTGGCTTTCTTTATGATACATTCCTCACTGAGCTCATTAAGAATTTTTGCCCTTCTCTGAACTCGCCTCCACTGCAGAGGTGTATGGGTTGGTCACAGCCACATGACAGCTGCTTTCTACAATGTATGAATTCACAAATATATTGCATGCAGTAAGCATTACACCTCAGAATTTTCTCCTGGAACAAAAGTGCATGGAAGATGGGAACGGTATAACACAACACAAACTGTAGAACTCAATACCTGCTCTTACCTGCTGACTCCTTTAATTGAGTATGACGGTAACAAGTTATTGGTTATAATTTACCCCTGAAAAACTTTCTGAGATTTTTTTTTAATTTATTGAGGACTATATTCTACTTGGAAACACAACAGTCTAAACAGTATGAGAAGGTAGATACCTAAGACCTCATCCCAATGATGCTTAGATTAACATTGAACATAGATTAACATTCCATTGCTGAGTTATATAGTGCAGAAAATCATGCAGAGAGGTCATTGCTAAGGTGAATTAAATGAGCATAAAAATTATGACTCCTCTCTTTTACTTCTCCACTTTATGTAATAGGTGTGGAGAATACAGAAAGTCTTGTTTTTCCAGAATTTTTTTTTCTCAGTAAATTCTCTTCCAAAGAAAACATTAAATATAACTACGTAGCATTATAAATGGACTACTTCTATTAATTTATTTTTTAAAAAATTCATAGAGTATAGGATAGGAAATAAATTACAAGACTATTTTAGTGGAGATATCACTAGATTTATCCAAAGTATGTGTCCAGTTTTGCCTTTGTGTGTAAAGCAATATCACTGCAGTTTCCAAGTAAAGTACCAACATGTAAAAAAAAATTATTATGCAGAGGAATTAAGGGACTTGTTCAAATACACTGGCAAGTTGTGTCCATACAAATAAATTGAATATGCATGAGAATATTTCCAGGCACACTCCATGGCTGTCCATGTCATCCAGTTCTTGGAATATCTTCAACATTTCTTCATCGATGAGTAAGGTGTGTATCTTTCAAGTATCTTGTCCTCCTTAATTCCTTTCAAAAGACCTTTACAGACACTTTTCACACAGTTCAGATGAAACTAAACATCGTTATATCGGAACGGCGTCTGAACAGCAAAATTGTCTTCCACCTGCACACTGTCTGCTGAGTGATGACTAATTGCAGGATACTTAGTTTGGTTCTGGGTCATTACTGAAGGATCTTTCAAAGCCATTAAATTGGCCTTCTGTTGCCACCAGAAAGGCAGAATTGAACTGATTATGGCAATGAAGAGCATTTCGTGAAGATTTCCTTTTCTTTCATTAACTAGATAAATGAGGATAGTAAAAACACTGTTTTAAATTATTCAGACTTCAAGTTTGTATTTTTTTTCAGCCTAAAATGGAGGTAACATTATGCTTGTATATAGGAAACAAAGATTCCCCCCAGTCCTGTAACCTTCCAACGATTGGCTGTTTTTTCCTCAATTTCCATAATTAACTGTAAGAAAAATCAAGTCTATTCTGGTAGGCTGGTCTCATTATGGTTTATTTTCTCCTTCTAAATTAGGGAATATATTGACCTACTTCTCTGATTAAATAACTTAAATTCTTTGCCTCTCCTTTTTCAATAACTAGTGAATCTCTTAGATTTATTTTTCAATTAGTTAAACTAGTGATATAGAGTCTTTTATATATCTGCTCTGCTGATGATAGTGGAGATGTTGTATTTTATGTCTATATTATATGTAATGTGACAACTTGGATTGTCAGGCTTCAGAGAAATACCTGTAAATCTGATTATGGTATACAATAGTGTGTGAAAGCTGGCATTTATTTCTCCTGTTTTGGTTGCAGAGATCTACAGCTGGGCTAATCCTCTTATCAATATCCTATAGCTGAGAGAAATGGGCACTTCTAAGAAGTGATTCATCTAACATATTTTAAATGTCTCCTTTAGGAAGACATTAATTATCCCCTTCTAGCATTTATTTCTCTCCCCTGGCAACATGAGTGTATTGCTTCAGAGACAGGCGTCTGCATGGTAGACCTTGGCATTATATCAGATTCCTACTTCATACTATTTCTTAGCTGGAACTATAATGTGCAAATATGTTGCATAAGCCTGGGATACCAGATGTTCCCAAAGCAGATTCCACTCTGTCTCCAAACTGGTGCCAAGCCTGGTGTCTTGTCTCATGGCTGTGCTAGCAAAGAAGAGCAATAAAGTGGGTGACTGAAAATAATTATATTTCCCAAATTGTATATATGCCTAATGACTGCCTTGCTTCTATTTTGCAGTCTTTTGTCTGCCTTTTTGCTACAGGCTCTCTTAAATATACTCTCTAAACTTGAGTCTTTCTTAATTCCATTTCCTCAACTTCAAAGTGTCTAATTCGTGAGCCTTCTGTGCCACAAAATTGAGTCTCCACAGTATGTATAAAAATTCTGTAAGAAAGAAAAGCTTTAATTGTAATTTTTCAAGTCAGCCTACGTAAACTATGCCTCAAAGGAAGAACAGCACAAGGTATACATTTGTTGCTTTGATCAATTCCCAGAAATTGTTGTGACCAATATAACAGAGAGTTTGAGACTGACATATCAATCATATCACCATATCATATAATATCATACCATCATATAATTTTATATATGATAGATTTTCTTGTTATGAATGGTTAGTCACATTCTTATATGCTGCGAAATGAAGATTACATTATTTTACCTCAGCTGAGTGTATAACTATAATTAACTCCACAGTTGCCCAGATTATTTTTTTAATCCAGATTTTTTTCTAAAACATATACTCAGGGAAGTGTAAATGTCCCTTGAAATAGATCACAATTCTCCTTTTCTTTCAGCTGCCCTGAGTATTGTACGTTTACTTTAAAAAGGTATAGCTCATGGGTTTAGTACTTGAAGCCAAATCTGTTTTTTAGGGCTTTCTAAATATGGATTTGGCTCTCTATCTCTTCACACAAAAAGCAAATAAATTACTGATAATCCTTTTCGGACACAAAAGAAGACAGAAGGATAAAAGCAAATGTTTCATTCAGTGAACACCCATATTTAATGTTCAGTACATCATCTGCCTTTTTTTTAATTATTATTTATTTAATTAACATTTCTGTCTGAAACTTTCTGTATTCCGGAGTCTTCCAACTCTACTCTCATTCACTGTTTTGGTAAAATTAGTTCTACCAAAATCTGTAAGATTGAACTATATATATATATATAAAATCCTTTGGATCCCAGTATTTTGCTTAGTGCCCAACTTACTTGAGTTTATGCAATGTATTTTTGTCTCAGGGAAAAAGCAAGATATTTTTGTGCTGAGAATAACAGAAGGGGCTAGAATCACAGGAGAGGACCAGGTGACTTTTTGAAGCCCTCTTAACTCACTCCTGCAGAAGTTACTTGTAAAGAGCATAAAAATTATGCTGGATTTTAAGAAATCTCAGAAGCAGTTCTGACTCATCCAGGGCTCTTTAATTTCACGGTCATGCAATGGAAATGATCACAAGGATTAGAAAGAACTTTCCTGGTTTCAAAAGTAGCAACTAAATTTTCTGCCTGACTCCCAAAGGGTAGTGCCAGTCCTCTGTTTACAAGATGAATGCCTATCATTGTGGCCAGTATCCCTTAAAAAAATTTGTCTTTTGATTTCCTTCAGACTATATGAAAGCAAAAAGTTGTACTGGGTTTGCAAGGTCAGGTTTTGGTAGCAATGTCAGCCAGCTCCAAAAATGGAACTGCTACTGGTGAAGGCCAAACACACTGGTGACAGTGGAAACACCTCTGTGATAACATATTTAAGAATTGCAGAAAAAAAGATCTGTACATTTGTGGAGGGAGAGAGAGAGGAGTGAGAATATGTGAAGACACCAAGGTCAGTGAAGAAGGTGTGGAGGATATGCTCCAGGTGCTGGAGCAGAGATTCTCCTGAGTCATGGTGAGGCAAGCTGTCCCCCTGCAGCCCATGGAGGTGACAAGGTTGTAGATGTCCACCTGTGGGCCGTGGATGACCCCACGCCAGAACAGGTGGTTGCCTGGAGGAGGTTGTGACCCCATGGAAAGCCCAGGCTGGAGCAGGTTTGCTGGCAGGACTTGTGACCCCGTGGAGGACTTATGCTGGAGCAGTCTGCTCCTGAAGGACTGCACCCCCTGGAAAGTACTCACATTGGGTCAGTTTGTGAGGAACTGCTTCTCATGGGAAGGACTCACATTGGAGAAAGTTCATGAAGAACAGTCTTCAGCAAAAAGGACTCCACAATGGAACAGGGGAAGAGTGAGGAGTCCTCCCACTGAGGAAGAATGAGCGGTGGGAACAAAACCCAATGAACTGCAATCCCCATTCCCCATCCCTCTGTGCTGCTTAGGGGGAGGAGGTGGAGTAGTCAGGAGTAAAGATAAGCCTGGGGAGAAGGAAGGGGTGGGGGGAAAGGTGTTAGATTTAGGATTTAGTTTTATTTTCTCATTGCCCTCTTCTATTTTGGTTGTTAATAAATTTAATTAATTTCCTCAAGTTGAGTCTCTTTTGCCAATGATGGTAACTCCTGAGTGATCTCCCTGCCCTTATCTCGACCCATGACCCCTTTGCTATATTTCTCTTCCCTGTCTAGCCGAGAAGGGGGAGTGATAGAGTGGCTGTGGTGGGCACCTGGCCTCCAGCCAAAGTCAAACCATTACAAAAGGTTTCACTGAAACAAGAGAAAGTTCCTATATAGTTCACCATTCTAGTCTATCTCAATAAAGGTCAGTGGCCTTTTCTGAAGTGGGAACAAAACAATTAATGTAAAAAGTAATTTAATTGCCTGCAGTAAAAACCAAATCTATCTGAAAAAAAGTTCAGTTTCAGCAGCATGGAAGTGCCACTCTGTGTTGTCCTCTGACCTGCTGCTGTCGGATGTCTTTTATGTCTCAGGGTTATTCGTCTCCATTGCTGCCAAGGAGTAAAACTGTAGGAACCAAACCTGAGTTAGACACTGCTAGTATCATTATGCTTAAGGTTAACACCACAAAAAATAATACACACAAAATATTCAAGTGTATATAAAATACCTCTTAAAACTACAAAAATCTAATAGGATGCAATGAGTTTTATACGTCAAGGGGCTATACATTGGGACCTCTGTGAAATTCACTTTCAATGATTTCAAAAATTACTGCCCCAAGCTGTCCTCCCTTTTGGTGAATGCGATCATACTTAGAAAATGAGAGGGGGAGAAAAGTGAAGAAGACCGTAAAGAAAAACTTGTAATTATATTAGATTTCTGAATCCTTTTTTTAATATAACAATTTAGTGAAATGAGAATAAACATCATCCTGACACCTCAAATGCATCAGTGAAGAAATTCCTTCTTTTCCAGTGCTACATGTAAATGTAAAGCTGGAAATTTCATATTCTTTTTGTAAAGAACCATTTATGTTTCAACGTGCATTTCAACAGCAAAGCTGACTGAACAGTGGAAGGCAACCTTCCTCTACTGTACCTCAGCCTCTTTATTTAAAATGCCAATTATAAAGATATCTCTATAAATATCTTGTCTTCATTCTCATAGATATTTAATTTATTTCAAAATCTTTGTTTCTGCTGTGCAAAGTAGGACTTTCTTCTTTTCAAGGCTAAATTGAATAAGAATAAAATCCCCTTAGTGAAAGTATACTGCTGATAGTGCTTTTAACTCATGTTTTATCATTAGTCTATTGCTATCGGCAGATATAAAAGCACAGAAATTTCACTGCAATTTCTGAGTCATCAAGTTCAACCCCATGTCACAGACAAACTGAACAAATTAACCTATAAATGAATTAAGTTCTGTTTAAAACAAGCTACACTGAGTGCTGTGCATTACACTGGTGGAAAAGCAGGTCCAGAATCTCACTTTTGAACTGCTAGAAGACTTCTTTTCCTAATTTCATACGTAAACTTATTTGTGGTGCCCTGACACCTGTGATATGTCTTGAAGTTACTCCTTACCTTTGTTTACTTTCCCACTGCATTTGCAGCAAGCACTTACATGTCTGTATTTCATTTGCATGGCAAGGCTTTGATAGAGGAGGGGTCTGCAGGGGTGGCTTCTGTGATAAGACACCAGAGGGTCCTCCCATGTCAGGCAGAGCCCTTTCCCACTTGCTCCAAGATGGACCTACCTCTGGCCAAAGCTGAGCCGATCAGTGATGTTAGTAGCACCTCCATGATAACGTATTTAAGAAAACATAAAAAGTGTTGGAAGAGAGGGGTTAGAAGATGTGAAACAATTCTGCAGACACCAAGGTCAGTGAAGAAGGAGGAGGAAGAAGAGGTACTCGAAGGCACCAGAGCAGATATTCCCCTGCAGCCTGTGGCAAAGACCATTGTGAAGCCAGTTGTTCCCCTAAGGACCATGGAGGACCACGAGTGGAGCAGATAGCCACACTGCAGCCTCTGGTGGACCCCACACTGGAGCAGGTGAGTGTGCTCTGCAGGAAGCTCCAGCCCATGGAGAGCCCACACTGGAGTAGGCTCCCAGCAGGAGCTGTGGACCCACACTTGAGCAGTCTGTTTCTGAAGGATTGCACCCTGTGGGAAGAACTTCCATCCCTGGGAAGGACCCACATTGGAGCAGCTTGTGAAGGGTTGTCTCCTGTAGGAGGGATCCCAACACTGGAGAAGAGGAAGAGTGTGAGGAGGAAGGAGCAGCAGAGACAAAGCATTACAAACTAACCACAGCTCACATAGCCCTGTGCCACAGCTCACAGGGAGAAGGTAGAAGAGCTGGAAATGAAGTTGAGCCCAGCAAAAAGGGAGGGGTAGGGGGAAGACGTTCTACATTTGTTCTTATTTTTCATTATTCTGCTCTGTTTGATTGGCAGTAAATTAAATTAATTTCCTCAAGTTGAGCCTGTTTTGCTTGAGATGGTAACTGCTGAGTGATTGCCCTGTTCCTACCTTGACCCGTGAGCTTTTCTTCTCTTCTTCTCCCCTGTCCCAATGATGAAAGGGCGGCTTGGTAGGCACTTGGCAGCCAGACAATGTCAACGTACCACAGTCCTTTGTAGTGCTCAATTTGGGGCTCTTCAGAATTCAATATATGAATTATAAGTGGAGGAGGTAACAAGGAAAACATGGATCAAAGAATAATGTTAGAGAGCAGAATAATTGTGGAGAATTTTTGTTGTAATTGTGATGAAGTGACAAGAGGCAGTGTGAATGCAAATTGTCCACATTTGTTGGTGTCGTGATAACGTTATTTTGATTTTTGTTATGTTTATAGGAAACGAGAGTCTATTAAGGATGAATTATATTATCTAACTTTAATTCATTGACAGTAGTGGATGGCCAGTAGACAACAGGCACTGAAACACCTTTGCAGGTCCAGGAAGAAAGCTAAGCACTTCTGAAGCGTCATCCTATTTTAAATACCTACCTTTTGTGTACCTAACTTAGTGTAATTTTTTTTTTGCAGACCTTTTTTTCCAAATACACTTGATTTCATAGATTAATAAACATAATTTCTAGATCCATATGTAACCATAGTGCTGATCTGTATTATTGAAAAATTACATTTCTTTTTCTTGCAACAGTTTTAGATTTCTGACTGTGAGAAGACATTTTTTTACTAAAGCTAATTTATTTAAAAAACAGAAACTAAATTCATCAGCTTCTGATCAGCCTTATTTAATGATCACATTAAAATCTAGCCCTGCTAGACATTCTTTGAACAATCTCTTTCTTTCCTAAGGTGCACGTGCATCCTATTCCCTTTATTTTGGATAAGTAACCAGTTCTACTCATATGTTGAATGACTGTAGACTTATCATTAAAACCAGTGTGTTTAACATTTTAGGTATTTTTCTTCAGCAAAAGGTGAAAGTTTACACTACTAACTTCACTTGAAAATAGATCTATTATTTCTCCAGCACATCTTTTTTGCTCCCATGAATTAGTTGTTAATGGCAGAGATGACTAGCAAGCAGAGTGCATCAAGAAAATTAAACCCACAGGTAACACATAGGTGTTCCTAAGCCATCAAAGGTCAAGCCAAGGTTGCTACAACAGTAAATACATACTGAAAAATAAAAGACTTAAAAAGCCAACACATTCAAACACCCTGAGCAATATTTTTTCTTTTGTTATTGCTTTAAAAAAACCCCAAAACCTAAGTCACAGATGTTGACTGGAATCTTTGCCACACCAATATCCTGGTGTAACCATTTTTTTATAAGTGTTTTTTGCGGGGCTGACCTATTTTTTTATTTTCCTCATGGGTAATATCTATGTATTTATAATTTCTTTTAATCTCTGACATTTTATCTTTCTTCTCAACCTGTTCCCAACAGTCCAATTGCACCTGCAGTGTTAGTACTTTATTGACATGCAGAATTCCAGCTAAATTACTGTAGTCCTGAACAGAAGAAAAGACCCATTCATATGAAATCATTTAGGAATAGTATTTTGTTCTGTAGCTATAATTTTACAGGGGAGATTAACTGCTGCTATGTACTCTGTTCCAATCTAAATGTTGACAGACTTGATAAGCAGGTGCCTGTCATTTCTGTGACTAGTTTATTCTTCATGGAGAAGTTCTTCCTAAGTTTTGCATAAAGATGTATCGACAGTAAAAGAGGTAAAATAATTTTCAGATATTAATTTAAACATAGAATTCAAAACACAATTACTCAACTAAATCTCACATTTTGAATGAGGTCATTGTGTGTAATTTGCTTTTATTCATTGCAAGGCAAGAAAAATAATTAGAATTTTATCATCTTACCTTTATCATCTGACTTAAAAATGTACTGAGCTTCTGTGTGCTGGATTTTTTGGGTACCTAAAACAACAATTATTTTTTGTTTTCACCTTCCAAGCTATACATTTTATTTAGTAAGTTTATCTACTGTACAACTTTTGAATTTAAATAAAGGCTGGATAACAATTTCAATATGTACAATGTGATTTAAAAGGCAGAAAATCCAAAAACGAAATTAAGGGAAAAAGGTATTTTTCAGATAGTGACCCTATTGCTGAACCCAGCTGGGTTTTTTTCAATGAATATATGAAATTATTTTCCACCATTTTTGCAATTTTAAAAAAGAATTTGATTCTCAAATTTTTACAGTTGCTAAAAGGTAAACACAATGGCAAGAAATCTTGATTGAATGATCTTAGTTGCAGTAGATCAAATAAGAAAAAAATAATGGTGCCTGATTTGACAGAAGAGTACAGAGTAAGACATGATCCATAAGTTTAGGAGATGAGAAAGAAAGACACTCAGGGTGCTTCGTGGAAGAATGGAGGTAAATCCTGGGATTCAGATCTTTCTCACTGCAATATTTCTGGTTTATCCAGTGAATAACACGTCTTTCTTCTGTTTTCATTGTTGTAAGGTATGGATGGCAAGGTTTTGGTAGCAGGCAAGGGAGCTGCATCTGTGAGGAGAGGCCAGGGGTTGCCTCTTGCTGGATAGAGCCAATTCCAGATGGCTCCAAAAGAGCCCACAGCTGGATACAGCTGAACCTGCCAGACAAGTTGGTAGGATCTCCGGGAATACATATCTGAGAAAGGGTAAAATGCCAGACAGCACCTATTTTGGAACTGTGCTTCTTTTTCATTTTTTCTCATAGATTATCCTACCTAACAGACTTCTGATGCTCGGCATTTGAGGTAAACCTGAACCTGTTAAGGAGTGAAAAGTGAAAACTTGTTCCTATTGATCTCTGTGGCTAGACCTTTCCTGCTGTCTGTGATGGTCACTGAAGGTCTGTATCCCTCTATTCAGTGCAGTTCAGCAGTCTCCTGTGTAGCCTATTTGGAAAAGAGAGGGTCTCTTCTTGTGTTACCAAGTGATCATAGTAGTATTATTTCTTCAGCAGGGCACCATACATTTTGCAAGCTTCATTTGCATCTCGTTTGCAAGTATTACTGTGAGACTCAGATCCAAAGAATCCCAGTTTCCTGCAAACCTGTAATGCAGAGTTGAGCTCCTCTCCCCATGTGACCTCTGACAACAGGCTTACACAACCCTTCCATAATGGGGACATCGGGCAGGAGAAACTCCCTTCTCTTCCCAGCCTATTCCCACAAAACTGGTATCTTTGGAAGCTCTGTCTGTCTGTCATTTCTGGTTGAAGCATATTTCTTGTGACTTTATATTTAGATGGTGTTTGGCTAAAAAGGACCTAGTTTCTAAAATAAGTAAGAATGTAAAACCTAGGTAAGAATGAGAGGACCCAGATGATGAAGAAAAAAGCTAGCTCTAGGGCCACTGGACCTAATGGAGCTTGGGCTCTGGCAGGTTTGTAACTTACAGTTAAATTACATTCTGTCAGCTAAAATGTGAACTCACATCAAAGCTTTCTCTGTAGCTGGAGTCCTTATGACTTTTCCTTTCCAAGAATAATACTAGGTGCATAACATAAATTAGATCATCTGCTACCCTTGCTTTAGCTGGGGACATCTCTTCTATCCTGCTTCCCATTTCTATAAAAGCTTAACTTACATTTCCTCTGTGAATTTCAACTGAAGGTAGCAAAACTCAACCATTAAAATGGAAAGGGAAATGGAATCACATAGACTTATACACCCCTATACACTCAAAGAGTATTTCCCTGGGACACTTGACTGAAAGGTATCTACACACACGCACATACAGTCACTGGACCTACGCTAGAAGGTCCTACTATGATAGTTAGCAGACAACTATCAACAGCACAGTATCTTCACAACATGTGCACGCTTGTACACTCTGTCTGAGTAAAAGGTCTGATGTAGTGGGGATCTCAGGCTTTGCCCTGCTATTTTTTAGAGTCACACAGAAAGCATATAAAAGAAAAAATAAAACTCTTCCCTCTAGTTCTGAGTATTTGAGCTCAAAGGTTTTCTGATTTATTTCATAACTTCGTCACCTGCCAATCTTCCGTCACCTGGCTTCTTATCCAAACTGTGGATGATAAATAGACAGCATTCCCACATTGTGACAGACAGGGATTTTGTTTCTCTGTCAGACAAGCTTCTGATATTGAGTAGAACATTTTTCATAGCTGAAAGTGAGAACACTTATAAAATATAAGCAGCTCATGAAAATGTGCTAGAGGCACTGGCCACTTGCTGGAATTAGTGAGGAAACTCCCTAATCCAGTCTCATTAAGATATTCCTAAAACTACGGCATGAACCAAACATGGTTCACTGTAGTGTGGGATCTTCCAGCAGAATAACTTCGAGCTGTGCGTGACCCACCACAGGACACAACTGAGTCCACCAGCAGGATGCACTTCTGTGATAACATAATTAAGAAAGGGTAAAAATGTTTTGCAATAGCTGTGAGAAAGGAGTGAAAAACAGACACCAAGGTTAGTGGAGAATGAGGGGGAGAAGAAGCTTCAGGAGCCAGAGCAAAGATTGCCCTGCAGCCTGTGAATGACAATGTTGGAGGAGATATCCACAGGGCAGTCGATGGAGAAGCCCAGGCTGCAGCCCATGCAGCAGCAGGCTCCTGGTAAGAGCTGCAGCCTGTGGAAAAGAGCCCACACAGGAGCAGTTTTTCTGGCAGGAACTGTGGCCCCTGGGGAACCTACACTGGAGCAATCTGTGAAGGACTGTCTCCTGTGGGAAGGACACTCACATTCAAGCAGAGGAAAAGCATGAGGAGGACAGAAAAGCAAAGAGGAACTGCTAGGACCACAACCTCCATACCCCTTTACCACTCTGGGTGGTAGGTAGAAGAGTTGGGAACAAGAGTGTGAAGTTGAGCCTAAGAAAAAACAGGAAGAAAGGGGAAGCTTTTTTGGTTTTTGCCTTTGCTTCTCACCATCCTACACTATTTTTAACTGGTGATAAATTAAATTATTATCCCCAAGTCAAGTCCCTTTTGCCCATGATGGCAATTAGTAAATGATATCTATCTTTATCTCGACCCATGAGCTATTTTTTCATGTCATTTTCTCCCCCCATCCTCCTGAGAAAGGGAAGTGATAGAGTGACTTGGTGGGTGTCTGGCAGCAAGTCAAGGTCAAAACCAGTATATAGAGAAAATTACGAGTGAGTGGAATAATTAAGCTTTGATCACTTTGTCCTCTTCAGGAAACATTGCTATAATTTGGTTCTTATCATCCCACTGCTTAGAACCATGCATTTACAGAGACAGAGAGTTCAGCATATTTAGCAAATGCTGAGGATTTCCAAAGAAGAGAAACTTTCCCATCACTTTGATCCCTTGAAGACAGGTATCTAGGCTCTGACCTCTCTCAAGGATGTTTGAATTACTGCTTCAGGATATTTTGTAGTGGTACAGAAAATAGAGTAGCTGCATAGTCATTATATCTGAATTGGTGGTTATATGCCACTAGGAGGGAAGTCAAATCCTCCAAGTTAAACCAGCTGGATGCAGTTCTGAAATGTCAGCTCAGACAGAAGTGCTGGCATAAGGAAAATTTTACAAGTACAACTACAACTGTTGGACTAACTCTCAGTCACAGTGAATGTAATGTAAAAGCAAACAAAAGTAAAGAAATAAATGGAAACGTAGATAATAAGACAAAAAAATGATCTTTTCTATGGCTCTTATTGCTACTGTCCCTGAAGAAGTATAAGAAAACTTACATCTTACATACGCAAACTCTGCTATAGTTTTTAGGATTCTTGCCAGGGAGATATGTCTCCTTCTTTCTAAACATAACTGTAGCTGGGATCCTTGGCTTTTTGTTGCTTATCACATAATTCCTGGTTGGGTTTATCTCTTGCTTACCCTAACTGCAGCAGTCCTTATGGCTCCAGCACAAGGAGTCATACTTCCCTCTGCTTTATAAGGGTGAGCAAAAGCTTAAAACCAGCACATCAAAACAAAAATGAATCCAACAGTTCCACTAACTTTCCACAAAATTTTGAACACATTTAAATGTTTCCAAATGCAGAAGTAAAAAAAATAGTAACTGAAAAAAAATACGTAAAGGCTTGCAGCTCTTAGGTTTTTATTTCTGTTGGTTTGCAGCAAAAATCAGTCCTTCTTACCACACAGCTAGACTGACTTAAGTGTCTGCTGCTGTTCCCAGGTCTTCCTCTGTGAAATTGCTTCTTATCAGACAGACCCCAGCTTGCTTTGTTGCATGGAGTTATTATAATAGGTACTTTAGTAACAACGATTTATCTGTTGCTGGGCATTTTGATATTACTTTTTAGTTTTTACTTTTTTATACAAAGAATTCCATCTTTTTATTTCTTTTTCACAGGTAAGTGTCAATCTACTTCATACATGTGGGAAAGCAACACAGAGGTTTGATAGTTTGTCCGATTGTTCACCACATTTGGGAAATCTGTGAAGAGAATTGAATCTTTGTGATTCCTCATCCACAACTTCCTCACTGAGAGAGAAATGAAGTAGTTAACCAGAAAGTCACTGTGTTAATAGCTGGCTCTTGCCCAGATATCAATGAGAGATTTACTATTCATGGAAGAACTATTGTCCTTGCAGCAGAGAAGGCTGATAGTATCCTGATGCTGTATTAGGCAAAGCCTTGACCGCAAGTTGAAGAAGGAGGTTCTGCGTCCGGTTCTGGGCTCTCCAGTACAAGAGAGCCATGGACATACTGGAGGGAGTCCAGCAAAGGGCCGTTAAAATGATGGAGAGATTAGAATATCTCTTATAGGAGCACAGGCTGAGAGAGCTTGGACTGCTCTGCCTAAAGAAGAGGTCTGAGGGGGATCTCATCAACACACATAAATACTTGATGGAAAGGTATAATGAAGAGGGACCTTTTAGTGGTGCCCAATGACAGGCAGGCACACAGACAATGGGCACAAACTGAAACACAGGATGTTCCTCCTGAACATCCAGAAACACTTTTTTACTGTGAGGATGACCAAGTGTTGGCACAGGTTGTCCAGGGAAGGTTGTGGAGTCTCTATCCTTGGAGATTTTTAAAAGCTGTCTGGATACAATCCTGGTACTCCTTCTGCAAATGGATTCGACCAAATGATCTCCAGAGACTCCCTCCAACCTCAATCACTCTGTGATTCTGTGAAATGCTCAGATCTTCAGAGATCATAGAATCATAGAATCGTAGAATGGCCTAAGCTGGAAGGGACCTTAGAGATCATTTTAATCCAGCCTCTCTGCTGCCAGGGATGCCACCTCTCGACTAGATCCGGCAACACATGGGGACCGAATGGGAATCGAACCCGCGACCTTGGCATTCTTAGTGCTGCGCTCAACTGACTGAGCTAACTGGAGATCTTGATCTACTATTTCTATCTCAGTGGTATGTGATTATTGAAATGGTGTGACTGGTATGTAAGATGTGGTAAGACTATCCTTTGTCAAGAGAAGGAAGAAAATCTTGGATTACAGAGCCCTAAGCCATGGGCTTCTATCCGTTGCTTTCACTTTGCTATTGTGTATTTGATCTACACTTTCAGTACATTTTTCAAGGTCGGTGAACTGTTTTTTGTATAATACCAGCCTCATATTCAGCAGCGCTTCAATGTGAGTAATCTTAGGTCCCTGAAAACACGAATCTTCAGTGCCTTAAAGTTCATGAGAGGAAAATCATGAGCTAGTCAAACACTTTGCTCATTTTTTCTTCTATTTCAACCACAGTAACAGCTCCTCCTTTCCCACTCAGAACTGTAGTTCTGATTCATTAGAGAAAAACACTTTCCTACTGCCATTATGGGATCTGGTTTTATTGCCTGCTAATCAGATTCTAACATAAACTGTGCATAAGTAATCATAATTGCAGCCATAACTGTTGCTTACCTCTAACCAGAGGAGTTCTGAACCACCTGCTTTAATATTCACAAGTAATAATTTTGTTTTTCTCTACTGCTTTTTTGTAATTTCATGGTAATGGGGTTTCATTTTGGATGTGTGCGTGAAAACCAAAAATCATTTTCTTTATCAATGAGTAGAATGACCACTTCTGTAAACTCATGAACATAAGAAATTTGTTTATAAACTCTTAAAGAAATACAGAGAAATTTATCCATGTGTGAGAAATCATTGTACCCTTGGGAAAAGAGTATTTAATTTTCATTGGGTCTAAATGCCAGCCAGCTTCCAAGTCTATAAATTCACAGCTGTGGGAAACTGCATTTTTAGGACCTTTCACATCACCAGGGATTAAAAAGAGTGGCATTGCAGTGGATTCACAGCACTACTTGAAAATCAATGACTAACTGAATAAAAGGCTCCCCCATCAGACTTAGACTGAGTCGGTTCAGTTGGCTGAGTGATTTTTGAGGAAGGCAGAGATGAAGGTCTAACAACAGCTTCCCGAGGGGTCTTCCTGGCCTTTCTGGTAGGTATGTGCGTAGCACCTAAACCTGGCTGACCACTGTTTGCTATACTGTTACTTCTCCACAGAATTGCTCTGAGTACAGTGGTCATACATGATATTTTCTCTTTTTCTAGAAAACATCCTTTAGCAGGACAAGAGGGTTCTTTGTACAGATGGTATTGGATTTAATGCTCAAGATAGCTATTTTTATTGATAGTAGTGAAAAACAACAAAAAATGTCTTTAAGCACAGCTTTATAGCTTTTTTTGTGACACTTTGCTTATTCTCGTATTCCACCTTGGTCACTCTGATGAATCTTACTTACCTCAGACAGAGAACATGGCCAGGGGCATAATGGCCCTTCTGGTGCCATCTAAAATCTCAGTATTCTTTATCTCTATATTGCTTTATTTGCATGATTCAGTATTTAGTGTTGCACTTCAAACTCTATGGAGCTCTAGTTACACTTCATTTAAAGGGAAGTAATAGAAATGGAAATCTAGGGAAAACCCACAAATATCTCAGATCATATCTGAACTACATCTAAACCTTTATTTCCTAAAGATAACATCTCAGTGCAAGGCACTGAGAATTCCTTATTTCCAAATGTCTAAAGAAGATGGATTCCAGAGCTGGGCTGTGCTTTCAACGAACCAATTTTTCTTTCTTCTTGGAACATTTGGATTTATTTGTGTGATAAGCTTTTACTGGAATGTACTAGCTCTACTTAATGTCTTGCTAACCCAGTAGCCCCTCTGGGTACCTAAACCTTTTAAAATGAAAACAGAATACAAAAGTGCATAGTCAGGTCAGACTGATCAGGGCGGAGGGTTTGACCTTGCATTATAGTATTCTTTAAGCTAGCGCTCTGCTCAGGTGAAACAACGGGCTTTCCCTTCTCAGTTTTCATGATTCTCTGAAAGGTACTGTTTTTTTTCGTAGTAAGATATGTGATTTTATGCTTCTTAATTTGAGGTCTTTACAATAAAATTTTTCATCTTACTTCTCTTGGACTCTTCTGCTTCAGAAAGCCTACCTGAAGAAAAAAGTCAGCTTCTCCCCCAGAGACCTCGTTTTGATATGACTGCTTGACTTGCACAGGTATTGTCTTGAAACCCTTCCAAAAGTGTAAATTTTTCTGAGTCTTTACAGCCTCCAAGCACCACTGCATGGTAACAGGGGAAAATACTGGCAAGGTTTTGGAAGGACAGTTATGGTAGAGAGCAAAATAATATTTCAAAGATTTGTCCCAAACTGCTAAACATGAGTTGGATTCACAAACTGACTACTCACAGTGAACACAAACATAAAGTGTGACTAGCTCCTTATTTTTGTGGCTGAAAGACAGAAAGTCGCAGAATGTGTGGTCAGTATTTCAGCATGTGGAGATATACTAAGGGAAAACAACTACTGCAACCTCAACTGCATTTTTAATATGGAATTTAAAAGCTGGGCTTTCAGTTCATTTCCAGCTGCTGCTTCCTACTCTGCTGCCAGTATAACCCCAATCCTCAAGAAACTCCTTACATGAGTCATTAATTCATGCAGCTGCTTTTTATTTGGCCAATCACACAAGATGCTTGTGTACCTGCTGGCATTTTTACTGAGGGCCGCAAGACTGAGGCAGAGAGAGGGCTATAACAACCTGTATACCTAGAGTTTGCATGTTGCAAATGATGTAAAGGAAGGCTTAAGAATCTGTGTATCTGTTAGAAGAGAAAGACTCAGCATGTGTACTGAACACACTGGATGGACACATAAACTTTTGTTTATTTCACATCTCAAATTATTATTTGCTTTCTGTGTTCAATTTATTTCTGATCAATAATTCATTCAAGCAATTAGTTTTGAATCTTTATTAGTATAAGAACATTGGCTAAGCTGTGGGGCAAATTATTTGTGCAGAGTGTAAGCTGAAATGAGTAAGAGAAGTACCATTATAGTAAAAAAGCTCAACATTCGCACGCATATCTAATGAGAAGCCCATGAAGGTCAGCTAATGAGCAGACAAGTGTTAGTCCTTGTGGGAGGCTAGAAATGCCATCAGATTTGTGACGTGATTTTGCATATATAAACTCAACTCTAAATGGACACATTTGAAATATCACTAGGACTCTCGAGAATTAATCTAATATCCTTCCAGCATGTTTAGCAATACATACAATTTCCACTGTTCTTAGAAAGTTGCTACTGGTTCTGTATACTAGCTAGACAAACGTACAAAAAACTTCGAAGAGTCACCATCTGAATTTAAAAACAGATCACATCTGCCTATGCCTCCTTCCTATCTATGTCTCCAGAATAACTCAGCATGAAAGTGAGGGGAATTGGATATGGCAGTTACAGTGGCTCTTTGATTATTTGCTTTGTACACAGATGTTTGCAAGCAGAGGAAGGCAGCAGTGCTAAGGGAATACAGGAGACACTCCCATCGCTACAATTTTGGAAGATCAATCTCAGACAGTAAATGCTGAAGACCTTCATAAAATCAACCAAAAAGGAAGCTAGCAATTCTGGGTTTACCATAGCCTTTTCACCCACATGGATCTCAGCTCTCCAAGTGCACAACTGCACTGAAGAGCTCTGCACAGAGGTATGCAGGCATCCTCAGTTGTTTCCCTAGCAACAGGAGCCCTGTGCAGGCTATCCGAACTACTCGGCCTACACGAGGTTTCCTTGGCAGCAAGGAAAATGTTTAGAAGAGAAAAAAAGAAGGCAGAGCAATTCCAGCACAGGAGTGAATTTCTTCACCTGTGCAGCCCAGGTTACAACAACAAAAAAAAGCAAAACACAAAAAAATGTTGTGCTCATTGAAAGAATCTTTTTGTAAGCATCTATATAGACCTTGGCTTTCGTCTGCTGAGGTTGACAGAAAAGATGCAGAAGTGTCATGAGTGCCTGGCCCAGAAGAACATCACTCTGTCACACCAGAGGCAGTATCAAGAGCTCTGCATACCTGCAACATTAGAATCTTCCCCTGCAGGTCAGGTGGACATTGTGGCCCCGGCGAAGCAGCTTGCGTGTAGGCTGAGGAGTTGTCACCCAGACCTAGCTACTGCCAGTGAGCTCAGGAGGACAGTCCAGCAATTTGTGAAAGGTACTGCTCAACTTGGTGAATTTCTTCTAAGGGGAGATGACTTTCACTACCAACAACATAAACCATTTAATCACAAACCGACTCATGCTCGCCACTGCTTATAAGATTATGAATGAAAAAGCACACACACTGGCTGTTGCTGTTCATTGGCTCTAAGCACATCTACAGTGCAGGCTGCGGGCTAGGCAACATCCATCCATTGTGTAAATAACCAGGTGAGTCCAGCTCCTTGGCAAGAGAGATTAACCCCTGGATTGTTGCGTAGTACAGAGAATCATGAATAGATGTACCAAGCCAGATATCCTAAAACATTTGGATATTTCTATACAAAATTCTACCTGAATTGGAAACTGCCTCTGAGGTATTTTTGTGATTTCAGGCGCATTGATCTTTCAATTAAATTAAAATCTAAAATACAAACGTTGCTTCATCTAACTGTCAGATAAAGAGATTTTACATTTCATTTCTCAAGTAAAGCAGAAAGCAGAAAACGTATTCTTTGTGTTATGACTTAGTGCAGCAATGCTGTCTGAAACAACAACTGATGAGGCACCCTGGAAGAAAAAATAATGGAAGAAATCTTGATGACTAAGAACACGAAGGAGTTTTCTGGCAGGAGTTTCTTGCATCTGTACAGACATTTATCGGCTTTAGGGGCAGATTCTGAGGCACTCATTTTTATAAATGAAAGAAAATGAATTTTGTGTATATATAATATATAT
>NW_009734534.1:15437-17818 GCF_000703405.1 Apaloderma vittatum | reverse complement strand
TTCCCTCCGGGCATCGAGCCATTGACCACTGCTCTCTGGGTGCGACCGAGCAGCCAATTCCTCACCCACCGAACAGCCTGCCCAGCAGCTACGCGTGTCTCCACCTTGGAGAGAAGGATGCTGTGGGGGACTGTGCCAGAGGCCCTGCAGAGCTCCAGAGAGAGGACACCCACAGCTCTCCCCTTGTCCACTGACACAATCCCTCCGTTGCAGAAAGGCGTGAGGTTGGCCAGGCAGGACTTGCCCTGGATGAAGCCGTGCTGGCTGTCCTGAATCACCTCCCTGTGCCTCAGCAGAGCTTCTAGGAGGGTCAGTTCCATGCTCTTCCCGGGCACAGAGGTGAGGCTGGCAGGTCGGGAGTTCCCAGGGCCTTCTTTTCTACCCCTTTTAAAGATGGGTGCGATTCTCCCTCCTTCCAGTCCCCAGGGACTTCCCAGGACTGCCAGGGCTTTTCAAATATCACGAGAGTGGCTCAGCGACTCCATCAGCCAATTCCCTTGGGGCTCTGGGCTGCATCTCGTCAGGTCCCACAGACTTGTGTCTGTCCAGGTTCCTCAGGTGGTCACGAACCTGGTCTTCACTTATAGTGGGAGAGACTTTGTCCCCTTGGTCCCTGTCTTGTGGCCCTTCAGGCTGGGAGGTGTGAGGAGAGAGGACAAACCTGATTTAGGTTTGTGGCTGAAAAAAAAAATTAATTGGGATAATAATATGTATAATAATAAAGTTTGGCTTTTTACATGTGCTGAGTGGTTGTTTGTGTACCTGCTGTAACCTTTGGGGAGCCAAAGGAAGGAAAAAATATATCTGAAGTTGAGCTTCATTGACAAATGTAAATGAGCTCAAAAGGGTGGAAATGTTACTTACCATGGACAGAAATGTGTAAAAGGACAGACTGTGTGAAAGGAATGAAAGCACAACTGTGGCTGGCACCCTAGAGGAGGCAGTTGTTGTGTGGGCTCCCTGACAGTCAAGGACCACCAGCTCTGTCACCACGGACCATCAGCTGTGGCAGGTACCCTGGAGAAAAGCAGAGACTAGCAGATGCCAGTTAAGGACTCCACAAAGAAGAGAGATGGGCTAAGATACAGAAAGTTCACCAAAAGACACCTCTCCATCAGCCTCAAGGGTTCACCAGAGACCACCCAAGACCTCCAGGGAAGGCTTTAGAGATCCAGGCCCCATGCGTAGTAAAAATGTATATGGGGTAATTGGTTCCTGGAAATAGAATGAATATGTATCACCGTTCTGGGAAAACTGATGCCGATATATGTAACAGGGGACGTAAGCCTGGATGGATGCCAGACATGGCATGCTAGGTGGAACCATCCCCCATGCACCTGGCACTGTAATAAGGAAATGCCTGCTTTCTAATGCTGAATTGAGCATTAGAGAGTTCTTCATCGACTGCATTTCGGTAACATCCCCTCAGGCGTTTCTCCGTCATTCCCTTCGATTCCCTGTTGCTCCATAGCCGGGGTGCGCTCAGGAAGGCAAGGCCTGTGTTTTGAGGGAGATAAGTGTCCAAGTGGAATCCCCAATTGCTGTGACCTCTGGGAATCGGGGGCTGTAACTGAAAAGTCCACAAAGACCCTTCTGCTGAGTCGTGAGGTTCAGACTAGACCCCTTGCTCTATAAACTTCCTCATGGAGAGTTGAGGTGCAGCTGGATCCAGTCTCAGCCTCTGACTGTAAAGAAAAGTTGGGACCCTGGGTTCTACCACAGAGTCAGTTTATTTCAGCTCAAGCTGGGACCCTCCGAGAGGGACCCCGAACAAAGAAATCCCTGGGCAATTCTACCCTGACAATGCAGGTTCACCTCCCCTCACGCGATGGTTCAGTCCCATAGTCATATCTGGGTCTGGGGTCTTCATGTTCCTCATTGCATCCTCTCTCTCTCTCCAGGTGGGCATTCTTTCCTTTATCTTCAAGGATGCAGTTTCTGTCGATATTATCTTTCTCAATTAGCATTGGTTTCTGGGCTTATCTTCAGCCCAAGCTCTTCAGTACCTGGGTAAAAGTTCACAGTCTGGGCCTAAGGTTTCAGTAAATCTGGCTGCTCATGCTAAGCAATGTCACTTATAAGAAAAAACAAATTGCAATCCATCGTGATTTTAAGCAATCCCACAAGGTTCAGCTCCTTTGGAGCGCAGTGCTGCTCTGCCCACTGCTGTCACTCAGCTTGAGACCTGGGACACTCGTGCCAGCAGTGGGCCAGTACACTCTGGCACACAAGTGCCGGTGAGGAGGCAGTGCTGGACCGAGTCTCTTTCTGTGCCGGGACGTTCTGGAAGGTGCTGGGCGCTGCTGCAGCTGCTGGCCTGGGGCTGCTTGTCGCTGCAGCTCAGCTGTCTCCTGCTCCCAAAATAGAAAGGGAAGAGGGTC
>NW_009734534.1:4998-15092 GCF_000703405.1 Apaloderma vittatum | reverse complement strand
GAGCCGCACAGACTCTCTGTGGCAGTGGCAGACTTCTTTAATTCTTGTTATTTTGTTGGGTTTCTTTCTTTTATTAATTGACTCCCAAGCATCTACAGCTGTGGGAAAAGCTTCTGAGCAGCCACAGCCTTGAGGAGTGCTTTAGGTCTTCGTTTTCAAAACTCTTCAGCCTGGTAAGCAGCTTTTATTAATGTGTGTGGTAGTTATATGCTGGTCTCACAGTGAAACTCAGCTTGGTGGAGTAGGCAGGCGACCTGGGTGACACAGGTGGTTGAAAATGCAACACAAAAGGATGTTTCTCCTTAAAGCTCTCCAGATGGAGGATCCCATCCAGCTGAAAGAGGAGGGCAATAAGTATTTTCAGGCCAAGGACTACGAGAAAGCCATTCAAAGCTACACGCAGGCCATAAAACTCAACAAGGACAAGGCGCTGCAGGCGGTGCTCTACAGGAACAGGGCAGCATGCTTCCTCAAAAAGGTGAGAAAAGCTCCTGGCTTCTCTGGGGAAGGGTTGAGGGGAGAAGAGCAGGGAGGCAGCTAAGGGTGCTCACAGGCTGTGGCCCCTGTGGATTGTCCATTTCTTGAATAGGATCTTTGCAAATGGGTCTGAAATCCTTTGTTCTGGGCTTGACCCAGAGCGGTGAAGCTGCCTCCTTGCTTCAGCCCTGATGGGGCTGAGCACACCGGTTCAGCTCAGAGATAGTCCCACTTAATCATCCTGAAGCAGAAGCTTTCGGCAGCCAGCCCGCACCACGCTTCCAGGGGAGATCTGTGAGCCACAGGTCAGGGAGCAGAGGCATCGCTCCTGATGTCTGTCGCAGCACAAGGGAAGCAGGTGTAGATATTTAGCAAAGCAGAAGTTACTGGTATCGGGACCAAAGTTGTCTCCACTCCCTGCAGTCAGCTTGTAGCGACCTGTGCTGGGATTTTAACAGATTGCTTGCACGTGCCTGAATTTTCACTAATCCAGAAGTGACACCACCCCAGAACGAGCTGCATATAGGCTGTTAGGAGCACCGGGAGCACCCCCTCTTCCTCCACCGCCCACGATCTGCCGCTGCAGCAGCAGCAGCGTGCATTGTCTCACCTCCACCACGGAGCTTTTCCCTCTTCTCCCATCAGCGATGACAAGCTGGGCCCCCATCCTCCCTCCCATGGGCTGCTGCCGGCCTCACAGGGCTGTCCTGGCAGTAAGTGGGGACAGAGCAGCGCCGGCGTGCGTCAGCAGTGGGGACGTGCCCTGCTCTGCCCCTGCTAATGGGTCACTTCTCTGGTTGAACAGGAGGAACATGCCAAGGCAGCCTCGGATGCGTCTAGAGGTAAGGGGGGGCTGTTTGGGGAAGGGGGGGCTGTGTTCTCATCTGCTTCTGGGGCGCTGTAAAGCAAATCACCATTTACACAGAAGATTCCCAGAAAGAAAAAGGCTGATACTTGGTGTTTTGGGTCACTTTCCCAGCTATTGACATCAATGCTTCAGATATCAAAGCCTTGTACCGGCGCAGCCAAGCTCTGGAAAAGCTGGGGAAGCTGGACCAGGCATTCAAAGACGCTCAGAAGTGTGCCACCATCGAACCCCGCAACAAAAACTTCCAAGAGACCCTGAGGCGGCTGGGGGCCAACATCCAGGAGAAGGTTGGTGTCAGGGGAGCAGTCCCGGGTGCCCAGGCCAGGCGTGGGAAGCCCTTGCCTGGGGTTACACCGATGGATTGTTGGTCATACTGGAAACTCATAACAGTGTAGGGGGATAAACAGGCTCCAGTAACTGGGAGTTTGTACTTGAAGCACGTAAATCTGAGGATCAGGTTGAGTAGTGAGATCAAAAAGTGTGGCAGTTCCCTGCTGAGGCTGGCCTGGTCCTGAACGTCTCAGTAAGGTCCTGGCAAGGAACTGGGCCGGCTTTGGCCTGAGTCTGGCAGTTGCCACGTTGACTGAGTTGCCTTTATGGGGTAGCTGTGAAGAAATCCTTGCATCACTAGGTACTGTGGGGTCTCAGAAACAATAGTTTAGGGCTGGCTCTGCCCATGGCCACAAGTCTGAGATGAGTAGTTGATGCTGATCGTTGAGAAGCAATGTCCATTTTGTCACTCGGCTTAAACTGTCTGTGGTTTGAAGATCTGTGGTGCCCTCAAAGTGATGAAGGAAAATCGCTCCTCGATTGTCTCCCTCTGATGCTCCATGTGCTCTCTCTTGGCACAGCTGCACGTTCAGTTCTCCACGGACTTGAGGGTGCAGAAGATGTTTGAAATCCTGCTGGATGAGAACAGCGAGAAGGAAAAGCGAGAAAAGGTGAGAACTGTGCGGGACTTGACAAAATTGCTGTTTAAGGTCAGAGGCTGTGCTGAGGAGCGAAAGGCTGCATTGCCTTCCCCACCAACCCCGGCTGGAGGATGAGGCCGTGGGAGCTGAGCTGCACTCAGAAAGACATCGAGGAGGGGAAATATCCCAATGAGGCACCACCCCTGCACCAGGGGAAGGTGGATCGACCTCCTGAAATAGCACAGGTGGGCTCAGCCAGGACTTCTGCTCAGGCCCCTCTCTGCCACCTTCCCCACGTTTCCCTCCAAGCAGTGACCCGCTCTCCTCAGGCAGAGCGAAGCCGAGCACCTGGCACACCTGAAGAAACTGCCCGGTGGGGTCTGAGTGGGTGTCCTGCCGCCGTCAGGAGGTGGCCACCCCACAGCTCCCTGCGGGACATCCCAGAGCTGTTCTGGGGGCTTCTAGCAGGGCTGTGCCACTGAGCCCCGGTTCTTCTGTCTCCCACTCAGGCTGCCAACAACCTCATAGTCCTGGGGCGGGAGGAAGCAGGTGCTGAGAGGATTTTCCAGAACAACGGGGTCAGCTTGCTGCTGCAGCTGATAGAAACCAAAAACCCTGAGCTGATCCTGGCAGCCGTGAGGACGCTTTCAGGCATGTGCACAGCACACAAGGCTCGGGTGAGTATCGGGATGCTTGGGAACTTCCTGCTGCCGCCTTGCGCCTGGGGGAGTGGAAAATTGCAGCAGTTCGCCATGTCAGTGAGCAGTGGGGATTTCTTTTCTTGCTTCTGGTTCTTGCAGGAGAAAATGAAATCCCACCCAAAAAAAAATTCTGAGGGGAAAAAGTGCAAGTAAGCATGCAAGTGGGGTTAACACAGATGACTGAAGAGCTTTTCCCAACCCAGCCACGCTCTTCTTAATGTCCTCGTTGGAAATGGTCTGTTGCGTGACTGGCAAATCTAGTCTTGTTATAAATGAAAATGAGAATGAAAAACTAAACTCTGCCATGTACTGATTTGGGATTCACCCTGGAAAACATTTCCTTTGTGCGAGCTGAGGCTGACCTTTCTAAGTCACATGGGAAGGACAGGCTCGTGCTCTTGGCTACCAGCTGCCCGTTCTGGGCTACCAGCTCCCCTGCCCTCTCCTTTCTGGGGCCAGGCCACCGCCATTCTCCATCACCTGGGCATCGACAGCATTTGTGCCTGGATGTCGGTCGACAACGAAGAAATCTCCCTGGCTGTCTGCAACCTCCTGCAGAGCATCACGGACTGCTTGCTGGGCCAGGGCAGAGAGGAGCAGCATGGCAAGGCGGAGGCTGTAGCGCTGGGTAACAGTGCACGACCTGGGGCTCCTTCAGGCTTGCTAGAGGGGCGCGGGGAGAGCAGGGAAGGGTCTGCTCCTGGGGTGTCCACCTTCTTCCTTGTCCTTTGGTCAAGTGGGGACTTTTCCCTTCAGCTGCCCAGGATGACGACCTGCACGCAGCAATCATTCTCACGGTGTTAACTTCCATATGTACATCCCAGCCACGTGATGGCTTGGAATGGTTTGCGCTGGGTTGACCTGCTGCCGAAGATGATTTCTTGTAACTGCCTTGCTCCTGTGCAGATACCAAAAAGGATTTGCGGATGATCACAATGCGTTTGCTCGATATGCTGGTCAGCAAGAAAGTGTCTGGGCAGGGACGAGACCGAGCTCTCAACCTCCTCAACAAGAATATACCGAGGACGGACCTGAAGGACCTTGACAACAGCAGAACCACCTTTGTCATCGACAATGGTGAGTCCTTCCCCTCCATCCTGTTCAGGTTTGGGAGATGTGGAGCTGTATGTTCTTGCCTGAGCCTCTCCATCAAACAAATCCTCTCTGGCTTTTTTGGTGCATGCAATCCTGGCGCTAAGTTAGACTTTACTAGCAGGAAACAGCTTAAGAGAAAAAAAATATGTATGAGAGCAAGAACTTTTCTGGTTTCTAAAGGACTGGCTTAAAATCTCTGGTTAGTTTATCCCAAAGCATTGATAATGTTAGGAGGATTTTGTGTGGATAAAGTGTCTGGCTTAGAGAGGATGAGATGAGCACCTCCTGAACCTGCTGGATCCTTAAACTGGTCTTTTCCAACACTGGAAGGGGTGATGAATTGTGTAGGGTGTGTGTTTATACTAATTCCTGTGTACGTGTGTTACCATTTTGGTGGAAGTTATTTAATTACATTTTAGCAAAAGGAGAGTTAAGACATCTGGAATCACTCAAAAGTCACTGACCTTTCCTCAGTCAAAGCCTTGAAGGTCAGTAGGTTTGGTGCCTCTTGACAAAAATAACTGCTCCAGCCAGGGACCATTTTTGCTTATCTCGCTCTGAGAGCTGGATAAAAGCCTGATGCTACAAACCTGTCATCTCACCAGCAGAAGCTCCTCCCCAGTAAGTGTGAGTGACTTCTTAAAGGCTTATGTGATTAGGCTGCGAAGTAATTGAAAAGCAGTCCGAGATGGCGATTCCTTGACAAGAAATATCCTGAATTTTGTACAGACCCTCTCTGCTTGTCCATTAAATGCAAGGACAAGAGCCTGACATGTGGCTGAGGGAAGCCCTCCCGGGGGTTCAGAAGGGAACCCCTCGCTTTCTGAACTCCTCAGAGAGGACTTGAGCTGTGGCTGGATCCAGACTTAGTCTCAGATTTGGTCAATGGTTTGTGTCTAAAGGATCACAGTCACTGTACCTATCAGTCTCCCAAGGACTCGCACTGAAATGGTTTTGCAGAGTTGACAAGATGGGTAGTTTATTTAAGCAGCAGTTTTGGAACTGCCTTTGATAAATACGCTTCCTGCATTAGCGCTAATACTCTACAGCCAGCCAGAATTAACCCAGGTGTGGAAAGGATTAATTCATTCATTCACTTGAGTATCACCGCCAAGGGGCAAAGGGGCACTTTCTTACCGGGGAGTCGTCCCTCCTCACAGGGAAGGGAATGAGTTGAGTCAGAGTCCTCGATCTGCCCAGTGGCTGGAGCCAGCATCTCCGCTCAGCTGAGACACCGGCAAGGGGCCAGATTGGTACTGGTGGCGAGGTGGGACTGAGCCGTGTGTCAGACAAAGAAAAGAGTGCGTGTGGGGGAGGCGAGGCCAGAATTCATTGCTGCTTGGGCTTCACTGAAACAACCTCGGGCCGTGAGGCCTCTGCCTCACTGCTCAGCTGCTCTTGTGGGACCTGAGCAGGTCATCCCAAACCCCCGCTTCTGTCTCCTCTCTGCCACATCTCAAGCCCGGTACAAGACAAGCACAGAGTTTAACTCGCTTCCTGCTCACCTCCCAAACTCACTCACCCTTTGTGTACTTACGGAATTCCTTCCTCCTCCTCTGGCAGCCTGTCACTCCTTGTTTCCAGGCTTAAAAAAGATACTGAAAGTGGTGGGCCAGATTCCTGAGCTGCCTGACTGCCTGCCGCTGACAGAGAACACCCAGCTGACTGCCTCCGTCCTCCTAAATAAACTCTACGATGACCTGCGCTGCGACCCGGAGCGTGACAACTACCGGCTGATCTGTGAGGAGTACATCAAGTGAGTCGAGGGGCTGAGCTGGGGCTGAGCTGGCCCAGGGCAGGGTGAGATGAGGCGCTCACCATGTGCATAGATGCCAAATCGAGGCCCCGGGAGATCATGATTTGCTTGAGATCCTGCTGGGTCCTTCAGCTGGGATCCTCAGAGCCTCACAGCGAGCTCCTGCCTGCGGGCTCACAGCCTTTGCGTGGATGTGGGCTCAGCTCTGTCCCAAACATCAATGTATTCCAGCAGTGGAGCTTGGCTCCTGGTCTGTGGGAGGATGTTCTCTGCCCAAGGGAATGAGAACTGTGAGCAACTCCTGCTCCACAGGCTGACACTCCCTCTATCCCATGCAGGAGCAAAATCGACCCACAGGACATGGATAAGACACTTCATGCCATCCAGATGGTGTCTGGAGTTCTGCAAGGGCCCTTTGACTTAGGCAACAAGCTGCTTGGCATGAAAGGGGTCATGGAGATGATGGTTGCCCTGTGTGGCTCCGAGAGGGAGATCGACCAGCTGGTGGCTGTGGAGGCCCTCATCCATGCCTGCACCAAGCTGAGCCGGGCCACCTTCATCATCTCCAACGGGGTGACACTCCTGAAGGAGATCTACAAGAAGACCAAGAATGAGAAGATCAAGATCCGAGCACTGGTGGTAAGGCTGGCAGCCCCTGCCTCTATCGCCTGCCACAGTGACCAGCTGAACCCTGGGCTTGGAAGAGGGGGGAGGTCCTGGGAACATGCTGAGTTCACTCACCTCAGCTGGAGGGTGGTTTGTAGTGCTTTCCCCTGCAAGGAAGGGGGAGATGGCAGACCAGGAAAGCACAAGGATTATTGCTAATTTTGAAGGCAAAGCTGGTTAATCTTCTGTACAGACATCCAAGAAGAACAGACCACCCCACTTTGCTGTGCCACAAGCTGAACCATCTACTGGGGATTAGAATGCTGCCTCTTTGTTAGAATGGACTTTGTACTTTTGATATGGGGTTAGGCTGTTTGGTGGCAGCAGTACCAGAGTACGAGTGAACGTTTCTCACAGAATCACAGAGTGGCAGGGGTTGGAAGGGACCTCTGCCAGAGCAGGATCACCCAGAGTAGATCGCACAGGAAAGCGTCTGGGTGGGTTTTGAAATTCTCCAGAGACAGAGACTCCACACCTTCTCTGGGCAGCCTGTGCCAGGGCTCCGGCACCTGCACAGTGAAGAAGTATCTCCTTATGTCTCACTGGTGCACCCCCTTCGTCCTCTGCAGGGTCTCTGCAAGCTGGGCTCGGCAGGAGGTACAGATTATGGACTGCGGCAGTTTGCTGAGGGCTCCATGGAGAAGTTAGCCAGGCAGTGCCGCAAGTGAGTCATTTGACTTTTTTCTTCCTTTGTTCTATACTTTGCAAAATACAAAATGTCCCTTTCCCAAGAGATCCTGCCCACTCGTTGCCTTCATTTACTGCTGCCGGCTGACAGCTGACAGTGCCCCCAGAGCTGCTGCACCAGGACCTGGAATTCTTCTGTGCCCGAAGCCATCATACCTTCCTCCTGCCTCAAACCCAGATCAGCTTTCTCCTTCCCTCCCTCCCTCCCCTCCCATGTGAGACACCAGACATGGTGCCTTGCTCTCCGCCACAAAGGCGCAGCCTAATCAAGCGCCATCTAGAACATGCCCAGTATTTGGAAGGTGAGTTTATCAGGTGACCTAACCAAGGAGGTGGGATGAAGTTAGGAGGTGACGGAAGGGGTGATCATTGCTGCTGGCACGAGAGCAGGACGTCCTGTGTTTCCTGTGATGGTGAAGACAGAGCAGGGCTCAGCAGCTGTCCCAGTCTGTCTTGCCCTGCAGCATTTATATCCCTCAAATGGGGCCAGGAAGAACGCCGTGTCTCAAGGGAAGCCACCACAGTCTTTAGGAGCTGCAGCAGGACCTGAGAACGTGTTCAGGCCTGAAAGAGGCTTAATATTTGTTTTTCCTCTCTCTGCCTTTACTGGCTCCTGAGACAGAAACGTGGGTCTTTTGCTCTCTTCCAGGTGGTTGTGCAACACCAGCATTGATACCCGCACCAGGAAGTGGGCTGTGGAAGGGCTGGCATATCTCACCCTCGATGCAGATGTGAAAGATGACTTTGTTGAAGATGAGCCAGCCCTGCAAGCCATGTTTGAATTGGCCAAGGTCTGGCTCTTTACCTTCTTCCCTCATTCCTCTGGTACCCAGCTCTCCAGCCCGACACTGTGTCCCCAGGCAGGAGGAGCTGTGAGCCCAACCCCTCTGCTCTAGTTCAGCAGATCGTCAGTTTTGCCTGTGCCACGGAGACACCTCAAGGTTGTTATCTTCCCGCTCTTCTCCCAAGGCTGAGGAAGGCTGCTCTTAGCTTTCCTGTCAGGAACTGGACGAAAACTAAAGGCATCCAGGTGCTGACAGTATCTGACCGTGCCAGACAGCCTGTTTCACCCGAAAAACTTGGTTTTCACTGCCCTGGGCTATAAAGGTGGGGATAAGGCTCAGAGCACTTCAGCTGGTGCAAACCAGCACGATGGCAATCATAGAATCATGGAATCCTAGAATCATAAAATGATAGAATCATAGAATGCGTTGTGTTGGAAGAGACCTTTAATGGCCGTCTAGTCCAACCCCTGCCATGAGCAGGGACATCTTTGGGTCAGGGTGCTAAGAGCTCCATCAAGCCTGTCCTTGAATGTCTCCAGGGATGGGGCCTCCAGCACCTCTCTGGGCAACCTGGGCCAGTGTCTCACCACCCTCATTGTGAAGAATAGTTTTCTAACCTCTAATCTAAACCTGCCCTGCCCTAGTTTGAAACCATTGCCCCTCCTAGGGAACCTGTTTCCCCACTGTGTCCTCCTCACCCTCACACAAGCTCTTCCGTTTCTGTGCAGACGAGTGACAAGACTATCTTGTATTCTGTGGCTTCTGCACTGGTGAACTGTACCAATAGCTACGATACCAAGGAGGTGGTCCCAGAGCTGGTGCAATTGGCCAAATTCTCCAAGCAGCACGTCCCCGAGGAGCACCCAAAGGTAGGTTGCCTACAGCTGGGGAGCTGGAGGGAGATGCTTGGATCTGAAGGCTTCTCTGGTGTACCCATTGTCACAGATCTCAAGTCTGCTGTCTGTCAGGCTGAAATCCCCTCACTCTCCGACCAGGCTTGGCTGTCATCAGCAGGATGGCGGCTGCCAAGGGACTGACCCCTTTCCAATGTCCCCCCTCAGGACAAGAAGGATTTTGTGGTGAAGCGGGTGAAGCGGCTGCTGAAAGCCGGTGTTGTCTCAGCCTTGGCCTGCATGGTGAAGGCGGACAATGCCCTCCTGACGGACCAGAGCAAGGAGCTCATGGCCAGGTACCTTCCTTGCCCACGTGGGAGCTGTGAGCACTGGCCAGCTCTGGTGCCACCGAGATGGGTGCCTGGGCTGGCTCCTTTCCTCACGGGAAGTGCTTTCTGCCCACAGGGGAGTGATGAAAGGGAAGTGAGAAAAAAATTAAACCCAAAACTTTTCTTAAGTAATGTCAGGAAAATTCATGTTTTGACCTTGAAGCTGGCTGCAAGGCTGCCTCACTAGGATGCATTTTGAATTTCTAGTGCTCTGTACTCATTTTGGCTGGACCAGAGTTCATCTCACCGGCCTGGACGCTTCCTGTCCATTTGTTGCTCCCCCCAGAGCACCGTGGGTTAAACGTTTGGGATTTTCCTGGTGGATCTGGCAAAACCTTCGCCCACGGCCCCATGGAAGGGGGCTACTGCCTTCCCACGTGGCTGTTTCCCCAAGTGACACTCTACTTCTTCAGGGTGTTCCTGGCCTTGTGCGAAGACCCCAAGGACCGCGGGACCGTTGTCGCTCAAGGTGGTGGAAAGGTGATTCTCTTGCTGTTTGCAGCCCAACCCGATGGGCAGGGCCTGTCTGTTGGGAGCCTGCAACGTGTCTGCAGTGAGAGAAGGTGACAGAGAAGTCTGAGGGGTCTTGGCAGCCCCTGGGGCCCAGAGTGACACTCCAATCCTCCTCTGCAAGCCTCCAAAGAAGCAATCTTCTTGAAACTGTGAGCTAAAGGCTCTGGTATTGTGCTTATTTGAGAACAAAATCGCTGTGGGCTACAGTCCAGGCCCAGTTCATAGAATCCTAGACTGGCCTAGGCTGGAAGGGACCTTAGAGATCATCTCGTCCAACCTCCCTGTCCTGGGCAGGGACGCCTCTCAACTAGCTCAGGCTACTCAAGGCTCCGTCCAACCTGGCCTTGAACACCTCCAGGGAGGGGGCAACCACAACATCTCTGGGCAATTTATTCCAAAGTCTTGCCGCCCTC
>NW_009734534.1:3679-4885 GCF_000703405.1 Apaloderma vittatum | reverse complement strand
TCCCTTCAGGTACTGGAAGGCAGCTCTTAGGTCCCCCCGAAGTCTTCTCTTTTCCAGACTGAACAATCCCAGCTCCCGCAGCCTGTCCTCGTAGCAGAGCTGCTCCAGCCCCTGGGTCATCCTTGTGGCCTCCTCTGAACACGCTCCATGTCCCTCTTGTGGTGGGGATACCAGAACTGGACACAGTATTTCTGCAACAGACACATCTTTGGGATACTTTTAACTGACTGCAGTACATTAAGGCAATCCTGTATATTTTGCAAGAGGCACTGAATGCTTCCCTGTGTGTCACTAGGCCCTGATCCCTCTGGCTGTGGAAGGCACCGACATTGGCAAGATTAAGGCTTCTCATGCTCTGGCAAAAATTGCTGCTATCTCCAATCCAGATATAGCGTTCCCAGGGGAGAGGGTAAGCTTAAAAAGTAACAAGAAGAAAACAACATTGACAGTTCCTTTAGCAAATGAAAATTGCCAAGATCTGGGAGCTGGAAAAGCAGTGACGTTCCTTCTCTACTTAGGTGTATGAGGTGGTGAGACCCCTCGTTTAACACCGAGAGAGATGGCCTCCAGAATTACGAGGCTCTGTTAGGTCTCACTAACTTTTCAGGAAGAAGTGACAAACTCAGGTGAGCTTCTCTGATTTTTGGCCTTTCTTTCCCAGGAGTGAATGTGAATTTCAGTTCAACGCTTTTCTGGTAGGACTATGAACACTGCTCAGTTTGAGCTACCTTTGGCAGAGCTACAAAGGCCTTGGAACAAAAAAGATTAATAAAATAGTCAGGAAGAGGAGAGCAGCATATTTTCCTCTGGAAAGAGGGAAGACATGAACGTAATCTGCCTTAGGCTGGGAACGAGCCAGAGGTCATCCACTCCTGTGCTGCAAACACTGCTTTGTTCCAAGGCCTTCCACATCTGCAGTTCGTATTTTAGAAGTCGGTTATTGATTGTCCCGTGCTATATTTTATTTGGCCACTCTTCAACACAGGATGAAGATAGTCAAAGAGAAGGCCCTGCCGGATATTGAGAACTACATGTTTGAGAACCACGACCAGCTCCGACAGGCAGCCACAGAGTGCATGTGCAACCTGGTGGTCAACAAGGAGGTAACCCACCGGGCACCTCAGACCTGACTGCGTGGACCAGCTCCTGAGCCCCTGTGACGAGGCGTTCCTAAATGTCTCATCTCTGGATATCACGGTGGGTTTT
>NW_009734534.1:0-3648 GCF_000703405.1 Apaloderma vittatum | reverse complement strand
GGTTTGTGGCCGATGGAAATGACCGGCTGAAGTTGGTGGTGTTACTGTGCGGTGAGGATGACGAGAAAGTCCAAGTTGCAGCAGCCGGAGCCCTGGCCATGCTCACAGCAGCCCAGAAGAAGCTCTGCTCCAAGATGACAGAAGTGGTAAGAGCATCAGCCTGGTTATCGGCAGCGTAGACACATCCTTGCAGGGGCCTGGCTCAGCTCTCTCAAAAGGAAGCTGTAGTCCTCCCATTTGACAGGGAAGAACTCAGAGAAGTTGAGACCTGGGCATTGGTGCTCCTGCTCCATCTCTGCACAAAGTAAACCAGCCAGCCTGTACTAGGCTTCATCACAGAGCTGAGACGTTCCTGTGTAGCCATTCCTCAAGCTCATCCAGGATTATGTCAGGCAAGGTTGGGAACGCAGAGTATTATGCTATAGGCCCTTAAAGCTTTTGACAAATAGCCTGAGATCCAACCCTTGTTTCACACAGCAAGGACAGATAACCTGCTGAGCTTTCAGACCCCAGAACATCTCCGTTTCCTGCACAGATGTGTAGGTGTTGAGAGCACAGACCCTGCATAGCTGAGTATCTGTGAAGAGCTGTCGTTGAGAACTCGTGAACTCTTGCCCTGCACACACGCTGGTGTTGGACACTGAGGCTTGTTAGAATAAAAAATGATTAATGAGAGCAAAGGAAGGGCTCGGCAAAATCAGTGGCAGTGTGGGTGGTCTGCTTCTGGTCATCTCCGCAGTGTCAGTGCTCTGATCAGATTCTTTGCACAGACATTATGCAGCAGCGAAAACATGAAACATGTTTCATGTGGTGCTGGTGCCACCAAAGGTTCTGACTTGAGTGTATCAAAAATGGGGTTCGAAAGTTTGGAGTCAGGTTTCCTTAGGTACAGAATCAAATAGCCTGAATCGAATATTGAAGAGGTGAGTCCCTGTGCTTCCTTCTGCTGAGAAACGCCTTGCGAAAAACACAGGCTCGGCTGAGGTTCTTCTGACCAATACTAACGATCTCTCTCTCCCTCAAAGACCACCCAGTGGCTAGAAATCCTGCAGAGGCTCTGCTTGCATGACAACGTGGAAGTGCAACACCGAGGGCTGGTCATCGCGTTCAACTTAATCAGCGCTGACACAGAGCTAGCAAAGAAGCTGGTGGAGTCGGAGCTCCTAGAGATCCTGACATACATCGGGAAGAAAGAAGATGACCCCAAGAAGCAGCACATCATTGACGTAGCACGGGATTGCCTCACCAGGTGCATGGATTACGGGCTGATCAAACCCCTCTCGCACGCATGAGGGAAGGAGAAGCACCAAAGAAGGCGGAATGGGGAAAAAACGCTACTGAGGAATGTGGGAAAGCGGGAGACAGGAGGAAAATCTAGTGCCATTGTCAAGGCACGGGATAGTTTGAGAACAACTTTGGAGGAACAGAGACTGTAGAAGGGGGCATCTGCATGGGAAACGAGGCAAGTGTCCATCTGTGTAATTCCCAGATGGTGTAAAATCTTTCTTTGCCCCCATTCTGCTGATTATGATAAAAGCTTCAAGGCCCAGCTGCTAAAGAGTTGGTTGTGCTGGAAATGTGCCGGGACCTGCTGGAGGGAAACTCAGCTGAGCTGAAATCTCTCCTGCAATCATCTACAGCTCCTGGTACTTCTGGAATCCCTAACGGTAGGGGAACAGGGAGAGTGAAATGCCTTCTAGTTTGTAGTCAGCAAACAGGTTGAGTTTTAGCTGTGTGCTTTCTTTTTGTTGTTGTTCATTTATGGTATCTGTCAACAGCTTTAAGTGGTGTGCCGAAGTGTGAGAATGGTGGATGAACTCTTTAATAAATTTGCTACTTTGTTCCACGTGGAATTCCTGTTCTGCTTTTATTCAGTAACTCAACCTGCAGCCTTGCATCGTACCCAGGAAGCTGAAGGCAGAATTTTCACCACTTGGAAACTGTCCAGCGCTGCCCAAAGGAACACGCAAAGTCTCCGGGTTGAGGGACTGGGTGAGGAGGAGCTCACAGGTCACGCTGAGGTTCACACCAGGGCACAGGGTTTGGCTAACGGGGAGCGCTGGAAGCACCTCATTTAGGAAAGAGGCAGGAGGAGAAGCAAACTCAGCAACTGTTCATCACGTTAAACTTTATTTTGCGGTTTTTTGCCTATGTTTGCGTTCAAACTCAGATTCTACATAAGCTAAGATAATCATATTATACAAAAGTAATATGAAATGAATGAGTATAATCTTACACAGCAATGATTTAAATGTAAATTCAAGTGCATTCAAATATCTCTGATTATCCTGAGTGCCAGGGACCCTGACGTGACAGGCACGGCGAGATTAAGTGCTGAGGTTTGGGGGTTATGGAAGGAGCCACGGGGACAGACTGCAGAGGCTTCCCAAGAATGTCTGGGCTTCTAGAAAGGACCAGCCATTACAGAGGAAATCCTTCACCTTCAGATAAAGAGCAAAAAACTTTCAAACATACAGAACCACTGACCTATCAGGGCCATGCTGGGATCCTATGGGATTACCAATTGATCCTCAAATAACAAGTGTAGTTTTAAATTAGCTCTGGATGCTAAACAGACCAATATATTTCTTAAAAGTTCAGCCCTAGATGGAAAGGTATGAGGAATAATACCAAACACGATGCTTCTTTCTAAGCCAGAGAAACGACGGACACTGTCAAGAACAGCATGCTCCCCTGGCCTCGCCTTCTTTAATGTTAATGGTGTATTTACCGTTCTCAATTCTGTTTCTAGGGATTCCCTGTATATTTCTGCGTGTTCAGCTGTGTAGCACAGAACAGCGATATCTTTCTCCAAGTATCCCTCTTGGAGATACACACGACAACGTTGTGCCACATACTTTGCTATTTCAATTCTGCTGCCTTCGTGCACTTCTTCAAGCGAGCCTTGCACGCCGTGAGCACACGTGGTTTCGCGTAATAACCTTTCCAAACGCTCCCTGGGAATACGTAGGGTAGGATTCTGAACAATCTCTTCCATTTTTGCTTCCAGAAAGCCATAGATACTGTTAGCATTACGAACCACTTTGGTTAGTGACTCGATAGGATCGTGCCATTGTGCTTCTGGAAGACCAGTTTCAAGGGTGTGGCTTGTCTGTAAGTAGTCCAGGAAAATCCAGAAAAAGCCAGGCTCAGGGAGATCTGGTGATGAAGTTATCGTCCAGGCTTTCTCATACCAATCACCTCTGCCGCATTGGAAATTCTGTGCTTCATCCATTATTATGTGCTTCACACCTTCAAAGCTTCCCTTCAGAAAGGCTACTCTTGTCACAGCTTCGCAAATGTTTTTCTGCCTAGAGAGGAGATACAAGGAGATTAAATCCAGTCTCTGCATCACAAACTACCGGTTATCCTTGATTGGGTCAAAATGAACGCCCGTAACAGGGGAGTCACAGAATCACAGAATTCTTGAGGCTGGAAAAGACCTCTGAGATCATCAAGTCCAGCCCATGACTCAAAACTCACATTCGTTAGCTCAGGAAGTTGAGACAAAAATTCGAGCCTTACCAAAAATGCATCCCCATCTCCCACCTCAAACACCCGCAGTGGTGGCTGTCCAAGCAGCACCCCAAGGCACTGCTCAGTTCTCAGCTGTTGAAATAACAGGATGTTGAAAAGCAGAAGTGGAGG
>NW_009734533.1:0-46376 GCF_000703405.1 Apaloderma vittatum | reverse complement strand
TTTGCAACCTTCCCTTTGAAAATCGCAACAAGACCATACAAACAGCTGCAAGCTACAAGGTGCTGGATTTAATATCTGAGGAAATCTGAACTTCCACCAAAGCGCTCAGTTTAAACATCTGGGCCCAGCTGGATGTAGACACCACACCTAGTTGGCTTGAAAATATGCATAATATTATAGTCATATTTATCTGGGAAACCCTGGGTATCATTAGCATAGGATTATCTAAGAGAAAACAATGTAGAGAGCACCTTAATAACCACAAAGTTATCAGCTAATAAATATTAGACAGTCTGAAAGAAGCTCCAGGAGCTGACCAACCTTTGACTTCTCATGAAAGGTAGCTCTTCTTTCTTTTGTTGTTTTTTCTCCTACCCTACTTTTAAAACCAGCTACCTTCCAAGTTTTGTCCTCCTTGTGCAAAAGTAACAGTTATTGTTGATTTCCAGCAAATGTGGATTTTTTTTTGTTTGGATTTTTGTTTGTTTGTTTTCATAATGCTTCCTCTGAAGAGGTTTATGTTCCAAATTTAGGTGTGGCCCAAGGGAAGAGAAATTATACCTGGACAGCAACATCAGAAAAGAACATTAAAAAAATTACTGGGAATAAAAGGTTGTTCAGAAAACTGGAAGGTGCCTGAATCAAAGTTGTAGCTAATATAGATGAGTCTGAAGTTTCTTGTCATAACAGAGGTGCGTATGCTTCCACTAGAGGAGGATCTATTACTTTTTGTAGGTGAGTTTGTATAGACAGCTATTTAAATTAGCCAACTAGACACCAGTGAATGTGTAGTCCCTAGTGCTGCAAATCTAGAACCTCTCTCCAGAATTCTTTTACCAAGTTGCCAAAAATTACCTATGTCCTCAAAATAGATAGATAGATAGATAGATCAGATAGATAGATCAGATAGATAGATAGATCAGAGCAGGAAGAGGAGTGGATCTATGGAGGTTATCCTTTCCAGAAAGAGTGGTAGATGTGGAGCATGGATTCTGCCAAGAACAGAGCAAATACTGCGTGCAGCATTCTACTGGATTCTTCTAAATGAGATCGAAAGCAGCATTCTGTTTGCAAAAGGAGGAAAAGTGTCAGAGGAAAAGTACCAGAACTAGAATATGTGGTATTTCAATATTTCTTCTGCATCCACAGTTTCCAAGTTAATTTCTTAGAGATTTCATGGAAATATAGGAAAGAAAAAAACCCACAATTTTCCTCATGCAAGGTAGAACTTGAAACCCTAAGAAATGCTTTAAAACTAAAGACACCAAAGATGTTTGCATCCTTTGTTGAATATAGAGGCTTCAACAGCAATGAAGAAATACGTGTCTTCCCTTGTACAAAGGAGCATGGAAATAAAAATGGGTATCTCTTTGAAAACCTTTAAAACAGACTTGAATTCTAATGTGCATCTTAATGTGTTAGAAAACTGCAAAACCAAACCCCCAAAAATCCTTTAATAAAATAAAAATAAGTTAAAATCAACAATACCTGAAGGAATCCAAGTGAATCCTGAGTGTATATAATTTCTTTGAAAAAGTATATTTTAAAGCTGAGCGTGATGCAAAAAATAAAATACAGAGGATTAAAAAAAAGCCCCAAACCCAGCTTTGACCAAGTGAAGGCTATTTTGAAGTGCTTCTGAAGTATTCTGTTATTTTTTACACTATCCTCTATCATTTTCAGCAGAGGAGAGCACAGTTCTCAGGCAACTGAAAGGAATTGAGTTAATAACAGCAATTATACAGAATGTTGGAAATAGTAGAGTAGAGAATGCTCAACTCATTAGCTCCAAAGTGCGCTATATGTGTCATACTTGGTATAAAGCTCTGAAATAGGCAGGAGGTAAGGCAAAGAGCTTTGTGAGGAATCAGCCAGAGTGTGTGAAGGAAGTAGACTCAGCTATAACCTTCTTCAAAACAATAAATTCCCAGCAGTCTTTTTTTTGTTTGCTTACACAGGAAGGATGCTGCAAGACAAGAGTATTATTCAGCCAGGTCCTGGGAAATGGAGCAGTGGAAAGTATTACTTCATATTCTTAGAAGTTCTGATGAAGTCAATGAGCACAATTTGGTTCAGAGTTGATATTTCTTTTTATTTGCTAACTAGACAAACAACATTTACTAAATTACAACGTCTTTTCCTTAGATGCTATACAGTCAAGTGCTATTTCTGATTTCTTCAACTTTTTTTCTGTCTGATTTTTGTTTATTTTTTTACTTTGTGGTCCAACACAGACACCCTAAATCTCATGTGGATGAAATGATCTTTGCTTTGACATGTGCAGAGCAGGAAAAAAAATCTCAATGGGTTAGTTTTCTGATGGAATTTCCCCAGTATTTCTGCCGAGCAACAGGGACACCAGCAAGCTGCCTTCTGGGATGCCTCCTAATCTGTGGTCCTTTGCCAGACCATGCTAGTGCATGAGTTACCAGGGCAGGGGAATAGCCAGATTATCTGCAAGCAGTCTCCTCAGTCTCTTCTTGAGCTCCCTGTTTGGCGATGTGGACTCCTAGAGCTCCCTAGATGATCTGAGGTCTCCATATTCTGAGCCCTCTGTGCCACATTGGGACTAGATCCCTGTTGTGGGATTCCTGTCAACCTGCTGGAAGTCCAGGTCCAGGATGAAAAAAACCCGTGTTTTTCTGGAAATTTTCTGTAGCTTATCAGTCAAAAATCCTTCACAATTTAAGTTTAATGGGCTGTTTTTCCTTTCCAGTTCACCTCATGTTAGATGCTGTTTAAAACCCCACAGGTGGATACAGATGTCATAGAATCATAGAATCATAGAATGGCCTAGGTTGGAAGTGACCTTAGAGATCATTTTAATCCAGCCTCCCTGTCACCAGAGACGCCACCTCTCGACTAGATCAGGCAACACATGGGGACCAATGAGAATCGAACCTGCAACCTTGGCGTTGTTAGTGTCACACTCAACTGACTGAGCTAACCTAAAATGGTCTCAAAGTTTTAAATAAAGATAGGGACCAGACCAACATGATCTACTGTTCAGTTATGATAAATGACATTGATAAATAACATTAAAAGTAAGGAAATTGCTGCTGTCTTCCAAACTTCAGAATATCTAGAAATGAAAGAATATTGTCTGGAAGTAAGGGTCTCCATAGGTGAGTGGATCTAACAGAAGATTTTGCTAGTTGTGCTAATGTAAGGATTTTGATAAATTTGGGGCTGTTTCATTAACAACACACCCATATTTACACTTGTGTCAATCATCTCCTATATAAGCCTTAAGCCTGCAAAAAGTAGCAGAACCTGAAGAAAACAAATTGTAGTCACAAATACATGGGATCATTGTATTCTATGCCCTATGCAGTCAGATGCCTTTCTGGATCCGTTGTGTCCAAATATAGCAATACATTTCCTCAATGTTCAAGATAAATTCCAATTGGATTAGCAAACTGTGCATGCAAAATCATTTGGGCATATAAATGACAATAATTGCAGCTAATATCACTGTGCTGTGGATCTAATTCTTGACTGTTGCAGATCAGTAAAACTCTAGTGATGACAAATCAGGGGAATTACACTGATTTATTGAAAAAACCATCAAGCTCTATTTAAAATGATGACAAACTCTAACACACATTAGCCATTTCTCTGTAGTATATACCTCAAAGTACTATCCTCTTGAAGAAATAATTATTTCTGAATTATACCATTGGTCATCCTTCTGTGAAATTTATCCACAACTGTGGTACTACACTGTAAGGGAATGAATTTTATTCAGAATCTTCTCTACATTATCTATTCTCCCGTGTTTATCATAGAATATTGCATACACAGGACTTTTGCAAGAAAATGGTAGTCATCATCCTTGGCGTTATAAAGCCTACAACAAAATTTAAAAATTTATTTTAAAAATTTAAAAATTTATTTATTCCAATAGCATGGGTTATTGGAATGTATTTGACTAAACCCCCAGAAACCAGTCCAAACCTGTTCCTCAGGAATTCCATGGAGAACACATTAGAGATACTTTTTTCTCCATATTTTAAAATGATGATGCTCCAACAGCTTTTCTAACTCAGTTTGGATCTTGGGAAGATTTTATCATATGAAGAATATTGGCCAAAACTCCACTGTGAGGGTGGTGTGCCACTGGAACAGGTTGTTGAGAAAAGTTGTGAGTACTCCTTCCCTGGAAATGTTCAATGACAGGGTAGACGTGGCTTTGAGAAACCTGGTCTAGTGGAAGATGTCTCTGCCCATGACACAGCATTGGAACTGGAGGGACTAGCTTCAGGGGTTTTATTTGCTGACAGGAACATAAAATCACCATAGGCTGCCTTTGCACTCCATGGAAGGATAAACATCTACAGAGAATGAGCCTTCTGACCTGTTTCTTAAGCACCGTCCTGGTACTCAATTGTATGTTATCTCTGTCAGTCAGTGACCAAAAAGGTTGAACATTTCAGATAACATGAAGACTTTTCAGGGGACTTGGCTTATTGGGAAACTCACAAGGAGATCTTTGTCTAAAGCACAAGCTTTGGCTTCAACCCAGAGCTGTTACAAGTGTCTGCTGGATGCTGTGGGCATCCAGATCTTTTGGTCATAAGCAAGAATATGGAGTTCTTGGTCCCTTGTGGCTCAGAACAAGATTCTCTTCTTTCTTCCCCTCCAAACTGAGTTCAATCTAAAAAAGGGGAATTTGGGACAGAGTGACATCTCCAACCTTAAGTGCCTTGAGTTTTAAAGAACTCTGGTGATAACACAAAGTGCAGTTGGTAGATTATACTACTGCACTAGACTGCAGTGTGGTTTATTGGGTTTTTTGTTTGTTTGTTTGAAGTAGTATCCTATTTAAATTGTGTTAGCATTGAGTACCTGAAATGTGATCTACAAGACAGGACAAAAACAATAAAAGTGACAGGTTGTAAAATTTAGCCTACCTTTTTTTTTTTTGCTAGTGTGTAAATTTATTTGTTGCTAAAGCACTTGACATCAATGCAGAAGCAAATAATCATTTAGCAGATATTTATGCATTTAAGAATCCATAGGCTAGTTTCATCTTTAGGAGGATCAGTAAAATGCCTTGTACTGCACCTACCCTCTTCCATGCAGTAATTCACCCGAAGTACTCAGCAGTGGAGAGATTCTCTGGGTGTTTGGTTTAAAATGTTCCTGTTTCTCCTGCCTGCTCAATCAAAGTAGGAAAACGGTGCAACATAACTGAACAACAGTAACAGTAATGACACTGTCATTCTGAGTAGTTAATAGGACGCAGAAAGGATGGCAGTGAAAAGTCAGTCTTGAACGTATACTCATCTCTATGGGTTTGTAATGTAAAGCAGTGCTGCAGTAGGGTGTGACATGCTGTTGCTATTGTCCTGAGCTCTCCAGTAAAGCATGGGATGAAATCCTACCTGGAGTTGGGTGAGGTTCTTCTGCCTTGTATTAGTATTCTTGTCCTGTACAGAAAAAGGATAATTTTGTTATCCTATGGTCTTCCCCCTGATTTCTCCAAAACTCAGCTTGCCTTGTCTATGCTTTTTCTGTTATCATCTCTCTGATAGCTGAGAGGTAAATGTAAGCCTGTCCCTTGTGATAAAAAGGAAGGTAAAAGCTTGTTACTAGTAAAAGCTATCTCTTTAGAAGGCATTTACTGTTACAACTCTGAGATTTCCCATGGCGACCGTTAAAGTGGGCTGCCTAGTGTCATCCATGCTCCTGAATTAGGGATGTTGGCAGCCTGTAAAATGCACAGGAGCCATCCAGAGAGGACATCTAAGCTGGCAAAAAATGCTGTGGGAGGAACGTCGCTATTGCCTCTCAGGAGCAGAAGTGCTAATGTTCCTGCCGGAAAGAGGTGCTCATCTCTTTCTGTGTTTTTAACACTGAATTCATGGCTTCACAAAGCACAAGAGGGAATTTCTAAATACCGTTATTTAATGTACTGAAATTCCCAACTGAACCCCCCACCAAATCTTGCACAGTGGGCCTAGAAACAAGGCTAAAGAGGACTTCACGCACAGGAGTGCTAGGCAGCATCCAACAGAGCCTTGGCTTTGAAGTAGGTTCAGATTTTTTCACCTGGAGGCAAGACACAAACCCAAGACCAGAAGGAAGAGCCTCAGAATGTGTGTTGACCAGGAGATTATCAGATATGATGGCAGCAAGTGAGAAGGAAGAAGCCTTGCTCCTTTTAGTCCTGAAGGTGGAATATGTGGGTGTCCTCACAGGGATCATAGTCATGCAGTTACTTAGCACTACTACGGTGGGCAGCATTCTGGTCATGCTCAAGGAGAGATGTCTAAATGTCGTAAGACATTTCTCCATTTTACAGCTTTTTGCTTTCTTGGGGTTTTTTTTGTGTTTTATTTGTCTATTCTTTTCAATATGTATGTATACATGGCATTTTAAAAAATAATTAATTAATTATTGGTACCCTGAAAATGTTGTCCTTCCATTTCAAATCCTTCCTCAAGTCTCCCTCCTTCTGGTTTCCACAAATCTACTATGATCCATGAAATTTTACCCCTTTCTCAACATCTTTAATTACTTTTTTTTAAAGATCTGTACATACAGGACATGCAAAGACAGCTACTATTTTGTTCCCAAAACATTGGAGACTGTTGTGGAGACATACTGCACAGATTTCTCTCATTGCTGCTTTTGTGCTGTTCTTTCTGCTTGATTTTTTCTTGCCTTAATCTTCCTTGTACAACAGCTTAAATTTAGAAATACTCTTTTTTTTCTCCTTATATATAAGAAATCTTATAAATTCCACAACACAGGAGGGATTCTTCATTATAGACAAGATATATTTTTAGCACAGTGTAACATATTGATACCACAAGTTATTTAGTTAAAACCGTGAATATAGGGAAAACAATACACCCTCAGTTCTATTACATCAAAGTCTAGGATCTTCTTACATGAAGCATATTTATCCTCATCTCTCTCTGTAAGCATTGGAGTATGGTAGGTACCTTCCCAGAGTGATGGATCTTCTCCTAAAACCTGAATTTCTCTTGGAGATGCGTATAATTACTCTTGGAGATGCGTATAATTCATCATGGGCAGCGTCAAAGTCTGAGATCTAGTGCCTTCAGTTAGGTGTATTATGTTAAAGGAAGGAATTCAGCTTTTAGGTGCCCATGCTGCTAGCTGCTTCAAACAGCATCCTCTGTCACCGTGGTATCTCGCTAAAACAGATGACCAGAGGTCTGCATGCAGACCTAGAGCCTTTGCACATTTTGCTGGTTAAGTTATGCTGCTGTAGAAATAACAATAAAGGAGAACAAACAAATAACTGCAGAAACACAGTAGGTTTTCTCCCTGTTGGACAGCTAGGCAAATTTTGGTTTCATTGGTGTTAATACCAACAACTCTCTTCTATTTATAGAAATTGCTCTTGATTCAGGTTGATATAGTTATAAAATAATCTGTTCTGTTCTCCAAGGTCTCTTCAGATTGAGAAATCTCAAGGAAATCAAGAGTTGCCATTATTATTTTAATACAGTTTTCATCATGCTGTGCTATGTTCAATCTGATGAAACCTTGCGTCATTACAGTAGTGGAGAACAACACAACAAAATTATTTTTTACATAGCCCTGCAAATGACTGATTACTCTTATTACTAGGATTTGAAATGATAAAAAATATCCAAAATTTTGCATGTAAATCAAATAGAAACTGACAGGTATCATTATTTTATATGCTTGTAAGGAACTAAAAATCTCCAAAGAGTTCTATAAACAGAACAGATGTTATAAAAAGGAAAGAACAAAAAAGAAATCTGCTTCTTAACGTAGTAACAGCTGGTGTCCTGCAATTACCCTCTACACATTGGAGTCTGTGAATGTTACACCATGCCTGCAGATAGTTTTATCATTGTGCAATTCACATTAAATATTCCAGCATTTTTTTTATTTTTACATAGCAAAAGGAAGCTGTGAGCTTACACTCTAAAGCTGAGTGCTTGTGCTGGCGTGTGCATGCACATGAGCATGAGAAGAAAGCATTCCTGGTTCTTCTAACGGACATTCAGGTTGTTTGAAGATACAGAGCTAAGATCCAGAAAAGCTGGATGCAATTCCTTCAGATTCCTGCCCAAAACTTCAGTCAAAAGAGACAGAACCTGGGGGTGGTTTGGCATACCTCTTTTTCTTTTTTTTTTTTTTTTTCAGTATAAGCTAGTTAATGGAAGCTGTTTGTTGGTTTCTTTTTTTCACAAATGAGAATCAGCTTGTCTTGATTAAGCTGCTGACAACTCAAATGTGTGTTTCAACCCAGGGTCCTCATTTCTCCTCTGTAAAACTTAAATATTACATCTTTAAGGAAATGTGATTTGCAGTTTTTCAGTTTCCAATGTTACCAAGTGCTGTTTGCAGGCACATTTTTAATCAGCACTGCAAAATTTAAGAAATTAACTTATCTTGAAAATGCGTGGAGCACATTTAAAGTAACAGGCTGTGTTGTTTCCACAGATCAAATACAGATGTAGCACTTTTGTGTTCCTTGAAACGTATCTCTGAAATGGATACACAAGCCCTCCTTCTCAAGGCCTTGAGGGTCATCTGCCATGGAGGCAATTGATAGAGTAGGTATTTACTTCAAGAAAAAAAGAACAAACAGCTACTTTGCATTTTAGGCCAGCAGGCCGAGGGAGGTGATTCTCCCCCTCTACTCCACGCTTGTGAGACCCCACCTGGAGTACTGCATCCAGTTCTGGAGCCCACAGCACAAGAGAGAGATGACATGCTGGAGCGTGTCCAGAGAAGGGCCACGAGGATGATCAGAGGGATGGAGCACCTCTCCTATGAAGACAGACTGAGAGAGTTGGGGCTGTTCAGTCTGGAGAAAAGAAGGCTCCGAGGAGACCTTACTGTGGCTTTCCAGTATCTCAAGGGGGCTACAAGAAAGCTGGTGAGGGGCTTTTTAGGATGTCAGATAGTGGTAGGACTAGAGGGAATGGATTGAAGCTAGAGATGGATCGGTTCAGATTGGACGTTAGGAAGAAGTTCTTGATCATGAGGGTGGTGAGACACTGGCACAGGTTTCCCAGAGAGGGGGTGGAAGCCCCATCCCTGGAAGTTTTTAAGGCCAGGTTGGATGGGGCTCTGGACAACATGGATGACTCTGCCCATAGTTGGAACTAGATGATCTTTAAGATGCCTTCCAACCCTGACAGTGCTATGATTCTATGATTCTATGAGTACACAGTAAATTCCTATGTCAGGAGTGAATGTCTCCCCCTAACACAGGTGCACTCCATGGCTGAGGCAGCAGTCACAGGCAGCTTGTACCAGCATCTCTTCTTGCAAAAAGTTGCCCCAATTCAGTTTTTGAGGCTGTCAAATTCTGAGCTTGGTTTGGGACTCCTGAGATGCAGCAATACCAACACTAAACAATTGCTCATTTCAGTTTTGCTTTATAACAGGGAGAGTTAAAATGAATATTTGAGGGCTTTTGTTAACTTTGAAATATCGTTTTATTGCAACACAGAGGCCAAGGAAGAGTATGGTGATAAGATGAATATTTCGCCTAAAATGTACAACTACCAGTATTGCATGTGGTGTTCCTTCTTCTTCTTTCTGGAAGACCAAGGTTAGGCTGGCCTGTGAGACCTTCATGAATGTTGTGAGCGTGATTCCTATGTGCTCCATCACTATTTGTTTATCTTTGGACCTAAAAGAAGATAAAAACAGGCCTCAGGATATTTCATCTTGGATATAAGGAAGGGAAAACATAGCAATACTGCAGCCTTCTGCAGATTTATGTTTAAATTGTCATGTATTTCATATAAAAAAGGGGGGGAAACCCTCTTTTAAGGCAAACTTCTGTTTAGCTATTCCAACATAAAAGACGCACTGAAGTTCCTTAAATCCCAAGGCCCTGTCATTTGAGATACTCCAGGGTGTAAAAGGCATTCGGATGGGTCTGATATATATAAAAAATGTGACTGGAGACCCATGCCATTCTGCAGGAGCAGCTGAAGCCAATTGCAAAGAACACAGCAAAAGGCATCAAAAAAGCACCCTGTCCTTTCCTGGCCACCATAATGCAGCAATTTCTTCCCATCAATGAAAATTAAACACAGAATGTCCCGCCTGGCCTCTAGGAACTGCAGAGGGCTCCTCAGGGAAAAGGATCCAAAATTTGGCAGTATTAGGGGCTGGTGAGGAGCCAGGAGCTGGAGAATCACGGCCATTTAAGGGTGTCCTTAGGAAGATTCGCTGTAATTTCTGAAAAGGAGGGATTGTGCTTTTCCGAAATGGTATAAATGCAAAGTTTATGTGTTATTTAGATATTTCCATGTGTTGCTCATTATGTTGCAGAGCTGGAGGATGCTTTGCTTGTATAGTGTTATGTCAGATGCTTGCTTGCGTAGTAATACTGGATTCATATTGAGCTCCTGAAGTCTTTGCACTTCAACAACTGCTATGACACTACCCACCCATCAAGGGTACTAATTAGAGGAAAAATATAGCTCACACCATTCATTTATTTTTATATAGCACCCCTCGGCACAAACTTCCTAATGCCCTTTTCTCTCATTAAAATCCAATTAACTAAAAGTATTCCTTATTAAGTGGCTTATGAAATAACTTTTTAATTTTAGAACAAAAGGATATAAAGGCTACTGCCTGTTTCAAATACTTCCTAGCAATGTACTTGGAGAAAGAAGAGGTACATGTATCTTCAAATCTCTGGGGAGACCTTGAGAAAGAAGCCCCCAGAAGAGATGGCTGGCATTTCATTGCCTCAGTACCTGCTGTTCATTTCCACTGTGCCTTCCCCACATTTCTTATTCCAGTTTTGGAAGAGGAAAGTGAGAATAAATGACTAAAGCAATGACAAGGAGGATAAATATACTGAAAAAGAGAGAACATGGATGGAAACAAGAGAAAATAAATGAGTCTTTGCTGATACAAAGTGCAGTGACAAAGTAATTGTTTCAGAAAATACTCCTGTCAGAAAACCTTTTTGCCAGAAAGGAGAGTGGGAAGATAACCGCAGCACCAGCTGGAATATTTGCAGTTTTGCTTGTCAGATAATCTTATTTGTTTTCACCTATGTGATGCATTCATTTAAACTTAAATCCTGTTGTGAAAATACGTAATGCATCAATAGCTGGAAGCAGCAGTAGGACTTGGCTGGCCATTGCTGACACATTATGCCAGCACTTCAGAGAGGTGCATTGCCACTTGTGTGGCCACACAGTGATTAGGACGGCGGCATGGAATCATAGAATCATAGAATGGCATAGGCTGGAAGGGACTTTAGAGATCATCTAGTCCAACTTCCCTGTCATGGGCAGGGACACTTCTCAACTAGATCATAATACTCAAGGCTCCATCCAACTTGGCCTGTAACACCTCCAGGGAGGGGGCAGCCATAACATCTCTGGGCAATTTATTCCAAAGTCTTGCTGCCCTCGTACTGAAGAATTTCTTCCTAAGATCTAATCTAAATCTATTCTCCTTCAACTTAAACCCATTTCCCCTTGTCCTCTCAGTGGACACTCTTGTAAAAAGTCCCTCCCCAGCCTTCCTGTAGGTTCCCTTCAGGTACTGGAAGGCAGCTATTAGGTCCCCTCAAAGTCTTCTCTTTTCCAGACTGAACAGTCTCAGCTCCCGCAGCCTGTCCTCATAGCAGAGGTGCTCCAGCCACTGGATCATCCTTGTGGCCCTCGTCTGAACATGCTCCAACAGATCCACGGCCCTCTTATGGAGACAGAGGAAGTTCTCTAATACTCATATTGCTGCAAGGAACATGTTGAGATGTGGACCTCCTGGCATCCTCCCTGTTCAGATATTTTATTATTTTACTATCTTTTATCCTTTATTTCAGATAAATATGTATTTCCTATTTTTTAACCAGCTTTTTTTAAACTCAGTCCTGTGTAACTTTCAGCTACTTCAGGAAAATCTCCTACAGCGAAAAAGATAGGGAGAAATAAGAATAATTAGAAAATGATCAAGTAACATTGTGGTAAAATACTGCTTTTATTTACATATACATTACATCATGAGGGTTAATGATGTTACATGAGGCCAGATGAGGGCAGCGTTTTACCCTGGGTTTGATTCTAAGCTGAGAGGTTTCTGATGCCCTCATTTAGACTGGTGAAAGAACATTCACACAGGGAAGTGAAAGATATTTGAAGCAGAAATGCAGGACTGCAACAAATATGCTACTTCATCTGCACCTTCTGCATCATACCCAACAAAATTTTTTATCCCAATGGAACAAATACTGTTTGAGGCTTGCCAGTTAGGTATCACCTGGGGCAATGATGGAATCTAAGGGGAAACGAAGTGAAAAAAAGGTACATTACACCTGACAGTGGTTATAATCCAAGCTGCGTGCTGGTATCTGAACTGACATACAGCTTGGGTGATGAGTGGTATGAAATATGCACAGAGCTATTGTGGCTGCTGCAAAGAGGCCTCGAGAGAAGGGACTCCTTTTTTTCAGCTCAAATCATAGACTCATAGAATGGCCTAGGCTGGCAGGGACTTTAGAGATCATCTAGTCCAACCTCCCTGTCATGGGCAGGGATGCCACCTCTTGACTAGACCAGGCAACACATGGGTACCAAGTAGGAATCGAACCCGCGACCTCGTTGTTGTCATTGTTGTCAGCACTGCGCTCAAACCACTGAGCTAACCGGCCCCCTTGATCTTGTGACATGGATCAAGTAAAATATCCAAACTAGATTTTTCTGCCAAATATTTCACATGTTTAGAAACTAGGCAGCCTTGGCTTTCCTTACCAGTTCATTTCATACTCTCTCAGCAGTCAAATCTTCAGCAGTTCAAGCCATCAATTAAACACATCCACCCAGCCACTTGCCCAAACTGGCGACAGCAGCTGGTTCTGCTGGAAGAATAAAATGTTTCTTACAAAAGAAACGAAAGAAAGCTCCATCTCTGTCATATCTCATGTGTGGACGAGGAAGAATAGAGATATCTTAGAGGACAGGTCAGGGCATTGCCCAGCAACAAACAGGAGTACAACTTGAAGTGCAAGTAAAGCTCTGCCCAGAAACCTTCCAGAGTAAATAGTGCCTGGAGTGCTGAATCCAATCCTGTGCTCCTAGCTGCAAGAAGGACATGGAGGTACTGGAGCAAGTCTAGCAAACGACCACAAAGATAGTGAAGGGACTGCAGAACCCCTCATAAAAGACGACACTGGAACTGCTTAGAATGGAGAAGGCTCATGTGTATAGATGCCTGACTGGGGAATAGAGAAGATGGAGCCAAACCCTTCTCAGTGGCATTCTGTGAAAGGCCAGGAGGCGATGGGCACAAATTAAAATACAGGAAATTCCATTTAAACATAGAAAAAAACCTTTCTACTGTGGCAGTGATCAAGTACAGGATTAAGTTGTCCAGAAAGGCTGTGGAGTTCCCATCCTTGGAGATATTCAAATCCCAACTGGACACAGTTGTGGGAAACCTTTTTTAGCTGGCCCATCTCTGAGCAAAGGGATTTGGACTGGATGATCTCCAGAGGTGTCTGCCAGCCTCAACGTTTCTTTGATTCTGTGAAATAAATGTCGATCAACTTGTTCCAGAACACTAATATTTCTCCCTTAACTACACATATCTAAATGAGACAGCCTAGAGTGAGGTTTTTGCTCTGCAAAGTGGGCTAGAATGACAAGGACTAATATGACCATCATGGCCTTGGTACTTGCCTCTGTATACACCACTCAGCTGCTCTGCGTTCCCAGGAAGGCTGCAGACCACCTGAGGTCTGACGTCCTGAAGTGGGCAATGGACTCCTTCATCATGCAGTGGGAATGGGCTGGTCACCACTGCCAGAGAAAAGGGAGAGCAAAGCACGGCTTCCCAGGCTCTCCCACAGTGTTTCTGCTCACAGGGCACTCGTGCCTAACCAACTATCCTCCCAGAGAAACCTCCCTAAGGATGAACAATTTCCCAGAGATACCCGGGCACCCTTCTTCCAGAACAGTTGCTGGGCATCAGGCACTTCAATAAGAGTGGAGAGTTAAACGACGCTGAGAACCTGCTCTCACCCCATGATTACAAGTATAGAGAAAAAGAAAGAAGGAGAGACACGGTTCAATTCTGCTTTTATTAGATCCTCTTTTTCTTTTTTTTGCCAGGTTTTTAAAGGCAAAAGCCTTAGAGCGATTGAGGGAATGAGTCACTGCAATAGCTTCTCATTAAACTAATGACAAGACATATAAACAGAGGGAGCTCACTCGGCTAACGTTCCTACCATCCGCGACGCTAAGCCATAGGAAATTAAACCAGAAAAAAGTCGTGTAGCGTGCCTTGGACTGGCTGTTCAATTAACCTTAAATTGGAAATGTTAACATTTGATTTGAAAACAACGGTTAGGCTTTTGCACCAAGTACCTTGTAGCTGGATACTATAAAAAAGAAGTAAAATCACATACCAAGCTCTATTGTTTGCACTTTTGAAGCAATATGCGCTGGGTAGTAGCCTCTCTGTTGAACCACATTTCCAAGGGCAAGGACTTTCTTGCAGTTCTCATTGCTCTCTTTTTAATACCAATTATTTAGACACATCCTTGGGTATGTTAGGTGCTGAACAATTCTGAAAAATACCCTCTCAGAAAAAGCCATTATTTTCCAGTCTGACTCAATAAAAATGAACCTACCAGGAAAAAAATAAATTCTGAAGGACCTTACACTAAAACCTGTCTTCAGAGAATACTGTATTTTCAGTAGAGAAGTAGATATGAATGATCCTCATCCAATTCAAAAGGACTAAAGAGGCCATAAGATATTCATCTGAGGAAAAAGTCTTATAGCAAAACTGTTCTAAGACTACAGTGCCAGCCACATATTGTAGAAGGATTGAGATCTTTTGGTACTAAGAAAATAATACTGAAATATTTTATAAAATTGCAAACACTCAGAAGTGTTCAAAACAGACCTGTTTTCAGCAGTGTTTCCCAAATGTATTTACTAACTTTTTGAATTGAATTTTTAAATTGAAATGAATGAGAAATGCTACCATTTCAACAACATTTTATTTTAAATGGGGATTGGCAGTTTCCGATATGTTTGACAAAAATGTGGACATAGCAGTATTAATGCAAACTGGTTTTTGAGCAAAGAATTGAAGATCAAGTTTTTCTAGTAATAACTCTTATGCAATTGTGCAAGATATCAGTCTTCTCTGACTGACAGTTTTAAGTTTTGGAGCAATTCACGTTGAAGCATCTCTCAGAGCTTTGGGAAAAAAACCCCGCATCAACAACATACCTTTTTGTCTCATAAATGCCTTAAAAATAGCTGAAGCTTCTCCACTTCCATGGCTAATGTAACTGAAATGAGGAAAAATGTTCCTTTCATTTCCTCTCCTTCATGGAGAGGCCAAGGTTTAAAAGAGAAAGAAGAATAATTTAGATTTTTAACTATGTTTGTAACAGACAACCAGGAGATCTCCTTTACACAAAGATCCTTAACAAATGAAAACAGAAATATCAGAATGCTAAAAATAATAAAATGTGTAGAAAATTAGAGTCGACAGAAAAACAGCCCAGCAACTTAAATTGCAGAAATATCGTATGTGATCAGTCCATTAAATTTATCCATTACAAATTGCACATCATTTCTATATGATAAAACATGAGAGGCGAATGATTATTTACTCCTGGCATTGCTCAGCACGCAGCAGAAGTACAAGAAGAAGAAGAATGACTTTTACAGTGAGTAACCCTCACTAATAAACAAGGCCATTATCCTGGCAATGGGAAAAATAATTACAAATAGTTGAAGCTGGGTGAGTGGCTTGGTCCGGGGTTGCCGATAGACTGTAATGGAGTTATTTTCAGCCTGGACATACAGGAAATTTTCTCCACTGGTTTCTGGAGAAAGCTGTTTCAAAAATGGTAGCTAAAAATAAAAGGAAAACATTATTAAACACCATGAATCTGACAGACACTTCTTTATTAAGACTCAGAAAAACCTCTTCATGTCACAGATGATGACTCCTGCTATTTTCAGTTCTTTGCCAAACCCGAATGCTTTTCACAAGAGGCATAGTTTGAACATGTTATTTAAGCTCTATCTAATGCCATTCAGTATTTTCTGACAGAAGAATCAAGGAAAAAACATCTTCTTTAGCTCATTACAAGTCTTACTATGTTTTTTAGTTAAGAAATTCTAACACCTTCATGTGACACAGCCAAGACAACATTCGTCTATGTAGACCTGGTGTTGAAGCTGTTCTCTATGCAATCCATGTGCAAGTTTATTACCATCTCATACATATTCAACACCTTTTTTTGCCTCAGTCTTCACTATATATGTCTCCTAGATATCTGTGTTTAATGAAAGTTTTAAAGAAGGAGAAGGAACAGCAGTGCAGATGGCTTTTAGCACTCCCATAATATTTTTGTATCCATTTGAGACATATATTTTGGACAAGTGGGCAGCTTGGAAGATTGGAGGGCCTCAATTAACAGGTTGTACTCCACCTGTGACAACTGAGATACTGCAGGGTCCTGTCCTGTTGGGATCTGTCCTACCTAACATTTGTATCAGTGGCCTGGAAGAGGAAACCAAGTGCACTCTGATCAGGGTTGCAGCAAGACGACAGCAAGCTGGAAAAACCAGCTCAGAAGAAGGGCTGCCATCTGGAGGGGCCTAGATGAGCTGGGAGGTCAACAGGAATCTAATGAACTGCAATGAAGACAGATGCAAAATGCTGCCCCTGGGAAGGAAGAAGCCCCTGCAGGGATGGAGTTTGGGGGCTGCCTGGGGAGCAGGTCTGTGGAAGGGACCTGGGCGCCAGGCTGGGTAGCGAGTTGCACGGGAGGTAACGGTGTGCTTCCTGGGCTGTGTTAACAGGAGCAGACATGGTAGGTTGAGGGAATGGATGATTCCTCTTTAAGCCCATCAGGATACTGTATTCAGTTTAGTCCACTCAGGACAGCAAAGATAACAAAATGGAGTTAAATAGGAGGCCACCAAGCTGGTCAGATGCGGAAGCATGTGCCCTGTGAGGAGAGGTCTGGAGAAGAGACAACTTCACATGGACCTCACAGCAGCTTCTGAATTTCTATGGGAAGGTTATTGAGAAGATAGAGCTAGGCTCTTCACTGAGGTGCGTGGCAGGCAGGTAAGAGATGATATATGTAAGCTGAAATGAGAGAGGTTCAGACTGGATATAAGGAAAATGTTTTCCCCATGAGAACAATCCAGCTGGGGCACAGATATCCCAGATAGTATAATTTCCAGCCTCAGAGGTTCTAAAGACCTGACTGGATAAAGCCTTGAGCAACCTGCTCAGGGCCCAGAACTGGCCTTGCTGTAAACAGGAGGTTGAAACTGAGACCTCCTGAGGTCCTTCCCAACCTGAGTTATCCTGTGATCTGTGACAGGATTGAAGTAGACACTAACATTCGGTCTGCTTAGTCACCCTAGGACTCCACTAGCTGTATTGGTAAGATCTCTGTTGACTATAATGGGAACTTAGAAGGCTCCTAGCAACCATGTGAACATCTGAGACACCTAAATATTAACATATTAACCTTGAGCTGAATCTCACCTTTACTGACACAAACTAAGCCTAACTGAGCATTCCCTTATGACCTAAATGAGCATGTCGTATCCTAGGACTTTCACTGCAACAGTCCAAAAGGACTGTTTGTGATTGTGTGTCGATTGTAGTACAACCAGACAGTCGAAAGATGTGATTAACACACTGTATATAACACTGATGTGACCTTACCTTGAACACTGTGCGCAGTTCTGGATCCCAAAATTTAAGAAGGATGTGAAGGTCCTTGAATGTGCCCAGAGGAGGCAAAGCTGGTGAAAGGGCTGGAAGGAGTGTCCTGTGAGGAGCAGCTGAGAACTTTGGACTTGTCTAGTTTGGAGTAAAGGAGGCTGAGGCATGATTTCATTGCTCTCTACAGCTTCCCAAGGAGATGCTTCATCTTTTGATCAGCTCTAAATGGCTCAGCCAGTTGAACTAGTTGGTCGTTGCAGATCCCTTCAAACTGAAATATCCTCTCCTCTCCTCTGCTCTCCTCTGCTCTCCTCTGCTCTGCTCTGCTCTGCTCTGCTCTCCTCTCCTCTCCTCTCCTCTCCTCTCCTCTCCTCTCCCAGGTACTGCTGGGACAGCCATGGTCAGAGGAGCAAGGTCTGATGCTCTGGTCGTTTTTGGAACCTGGCAGACAAAAGTGAATATGATTTAGAGAAGGATAAGAAAAGGAAGGTGGCAAGATGCAGGACAAAAATGAAACAAAGGAAGGGATTGGACTAAATATGGAGGGGAAGGCAGGGAGAAAGGAAAGAGATAGCAGAAGCAAAGTCAGTATCTGGGAATGTATGGTTGTGGTTGGAGTTGGGAGAGTTTGGGCAGGATCTGTAACTACCAGATAACCCTAATATGGACAGTGCTGTCCCTAATTTCTGGCACTGCAGTGCTGTCATACAATAGCCATGGAGTGCAAAAAGTGACCTTAACTCAACAATTTATGTGTCTTAATTACAGTACAGTAGGGGAGTAGTCGTGAGAGCCCTAAAGTCTGCATCACAACACATACATGCAAGGTTGCATAGACAGTTATGTCTGGTATTTTCTAAATACAATGTGCTTGTCATTTTACTCTTCATCATTTTGTGATATTGTTTTTTCAGTTTGGATTGAAGGAGTCTTGCAGCAAGAGTTGTGACTTACCAAACTGTCAGAAAGACATCCAAGTGAGCAGAGAATCTACATGGAAAACAGTTTGATATGCTCAGCAGCAGAAGCTTTAACAGTAACAATGTTCAAATATATGTATTAAGAAGATAAAATCCCTTCTAAAGGAATTTTAATTCCACCCAGTTTAGTACGAAAGAAATTATGGTGCTATTGCTAAAAGCCCACAACTTTGTTCTCTTAAATACTAGGGGAAAAAATAGAACATTTACTTCCACTCACCAGGCTTAGACTCTCCACAGCAGTGCCAGCCGTCTCCCCCAAAGGGAAAAAAAGTTGACTATACAGTCTCATTCCAAAGTACATAAGACAGGATAATGCTGAAGAGAACACAATCCTCAAAACCACCACACTCTATTATGCAGTGAGGAAGAACAGAAAGATGGACTTGAAGAAAATAAATATGGAAAATTGTCCTGAAGGCCCAAATGTGCTAAATCCTAAATACACAGTCTTCTGATTTCCGAGTCCAAGCACACGTTTGCACACTTGCTAAATCTGGACTTTGTCAACCAAAAAAATCTGATCCATGCAAGTAGTTTATTAACAAGAGTCAAAAAAGAGCTAATGTTATACGGAGTAATGCAGTTGCTCAATTACAGTTCTTATTCTCCAGTGCCCCAAGCAGGAGAAAGTCTAAAATAAATTGATAAAAATCAAACTCTCTTGTATGCAAATATAAATGCAATTGTTGAACAAGAAATCTATGATCAAATACACTGGGTAGTTCAAGAAGAATCACTTCTTAAATTTTGATTTGTAGCAACAACTAAAATGTCAAAGAAGGCTGAAAAAAGCTTTCTTCTACAAGAAAACTGACTTTAAAATAAATGACTGACAGAGATTGAATTGAATACTAATTGCAGTTAAGTAGTCTAATACGACTAAAGACAGTATGTTCTTCAACTTTAGAATTACCTACTTATGTTCTATTGTGAAAAGACAAATTGGATCCAAAAGCTGGTTTTTAACATTGGTAATATTTATCTAAAAAGAACAATTCCCTAAGGCCAAAGTGGCAGTAATTATCAGCTGTGGGTTAATTTTCAGCAAGAGAAACCTTTTAAATTCTGGATGTGTTTTTTAAGGTGAATTGGTAGGTGAACTGAAAAAACACATTGTATACACATTCTTGATAATTCATTAAATTCTCTTAATGCTCTTAATAAATATCATCACTGTGTTTGAGGCAGTTTATTCATGCGCTTTGTGGTTAATGTCTCGTTATTTATGAACAATATTTCCCCCAAAGTTTTTCTGGGAATAAACCACTGGGGTTGGAAATCTTCAGAAATAGATTGGCAAAAAATAATAATCTGAGCTACAAAACATAGTAGTTTCATGTGTGTCTATGATGAATTCTTGTATTGACTCATCAGTTAAAATATATCTAGTGGGCTTGCAGTCCTGAGATGGTTCTTCGTTAAATTCTAATACTATTTCACAGATGGATTTTAAGAATAAATAGCGCAATTAAATTAATTAGCGAAACATTTGTGATGAAGTAAAAAAGGGCAGTAATATAACTAGATTTCACATGAGGCTGTCCAGATGTAAATGTCACCAGTATAATTACAGAGAGGCCAGGAGATCACCAAGTGAGACAACTCATCACACAACATTTGTTACCATATTTGAATGCAGACACGGACTTCGTGTTAGAAAAGGGCAAGAAGCTATTTTCCCATTTTGCCAGGTTTGGAATATTTTAAATTCCTTTATGAAACTGGGACAAAACCCAAGAATCAAAAAGAGTCCAAAATGAAACAAATAAACAATGCCTCTCCTCAACAAATATAATTTTAAAGCAGTGGAAGTGCTTACTTTTAGATGTTGATCTTTTTCATTAAAAGACTTACCTTTTTCCATAGTTACATTCCAGAAGGGAAGTATTTCTGAAATGAAAAAGCAGAGCATTTCATTTTGAAGATACTGGAACAAGATATTAAACAAATGTCAAGTCTTTCTGACTTGTAAAAAAACACTGAAAGCAATCCTTTGTTGTATAAAAAGTCTAGTTTTGACAAACTGGCATTTCAAACTCAGAAAAAAGAACTTTCTTGTAAATCACATTCAGTTCTACCTGTCTCCAGGATGCATTGCAATGAACTGATTCTTGTGTGATTGCATATGTGCAAGAATAAAGAAACTAGAGGTGGGCTGGGTGTCAGATGACTCCCTATGATCTTTAGACTTCTAAATGTGAAAATAAACAAAATTAAGAGCAGCAAAAGGAGATCTCACATTGCAATATCCCTTTCAGGGAGTTTTGAAAGTGTTTTTCTTCTTGATTCTGGCTGGAGTTCAACAGAGATGACTACCAGGAACTGTTCTCTAGTAAATAAATTAATTGGCTGAGTTATCCCTGTCACTTTTTTTGATGTATATATATATTCATTTGCACATCTACTAGTAGGTGTATTTCCTTTTGGAAGATGATGCCACAACTTGAAGAACTACGAACTGAGAGCTTAATCAGTCATCTAAGTACTTGTGAATACAATTTGTAAGTATAATGAGTTATTTTTTTCTCCTTAGTTACACTTTTATGCCCCCAATAATTGCAGTGCTCAAGTGGAGATGGGAGCTGCATGTGGCCAATGTATCCCAACAGCAGTCAGCAAGTCACATCAGGTTGCACTAGGTTTTCTATTTCAGAGTAAGCTGGTCTCCGCCTGGTGCTGTTTGCTAAAACATCAAACATCTTAGCAAAATAGCACTGTATTGTTCCTGAAAAGGAAACCTGGGACCAAAAACTCTGCCAGTTTTCCACCCTCCTGACCAAGAAGGAAGTCAAACTACCCCAAATACAAATTTTAGAGCAGCCTAAATATAGTGTTGATGAGTGTTGGAGATTGAAATAGATTACTTGTAGAATATTAGAATTAATTGTGAGATTGCTTAAAATTACAATGAATCTCAATTTGTTTTGTCTTATGAGTGACAATGTTTAGCATGAGTAGCCAGATTTACTGAAGCCTTAGGCTCAGACTGTGGACTTTTATGTAAGTACTGATTAGCTGAGGCTGAAGAAAGGCCCAGAAACCAATCTTAATTGAGAAAGACCAACAGAAACTGCATCCTCGAGACAAAAAAAGAATGCCCACCTGGAGAGAGAGAAAGGATCTGATGAGGAACAAGAAGACCACAGACCCAAATATTGCTATTGAACTGAACCATCATGTGAGGTGAAGTGAACTCGGATAGTAAGGTTATAATTGCCCAGGAATTTCTTTGTTCAGGGTCCCTCTCAGAGGGTCTCAAGTTGAAATAAACCCACTCTGTGGCAGAACCTGGGGTCCAAACTCTTCTTTATAGTTGGAGGCTGAGACTAGATCCAGCCACACCTAGACTCCTCTCCATGAGGAAGTTCAGAAAACAAGAGAGTCCAGTCTGAACCTCATGACTTGGCAGGAGGGTCTTCATGGACACTTTAGTAACAATGAGGTGGTTTCACAATCATCGCTTCGTTGAAGCTCCGCAAGACTCTGCACTCCTACTCTGGTGCATCCCAAGGTAGACCCTCTTCATCAAGAGGGATGAGGAGGGGCTGGAGGAAGAAGGCAAGCAGTGTCCGTGGCACCCGTTCAGCCACAGAGTGCTTGGCTCTTTGTTGTTCTTTTTCTATACATGCAATTTATAAAATTTGACTGCTCAGGAAAATTGAGTGTCAGTGGCTATTGCACTCCATATTTTCCTCTTTCTGCAGATGGAAATTTCTTGTCAGTCTGATGCACAAAATGGCAGGCAGGGCAATGAGCTATCAGAGTTGGCAGGCTGAAGATGCTGAGGACATCTCATCATATGCCACTTTGGGCAAGAGAGAAATGGCACAAAATACAGCCTTTAAAAGGTAATTCACATAAAGAACTCAGGAAAAGAAACATGACTGACATCAAATGGATTGGAGGTAGGAGGGAACACCAGTCAGTCACCACAGACTCATTATCTACCAGAAAAGTACAGCTGAAGAGGAGGAAGGGATGGAGGACCAGAGTTTGCTGAGACCAGAGCTGACGGCTCAGGCAGTGTGAGAACAATGCCATCCAGTCACCAAGTGTGTCACAGGAGGAGAATTTAAAAGGTATTTTTAAAGTATGCCTTCACATTTATTTGTCCCAGTCATGTGATAAAATAAGAACAAATCTTCTTTATTAGTGATGCTTTGCTGTCATTTATTTATGTGTTTATTCGGCACAGCTGACATGGCTCCATAAACAATGTTTTGTAGCCAACAACAGCAGTGAAGGAGCTGTAAAATGTGTGTCAATGTAACAGGTGAATGATGTTTTAAAAGCCACTAAATCTTTTCTGTTGAATTTGAATTCAGAACAGATTTCATCTCATTATTGTTGTTATTATTACCATTATCTTTACGACTGTGACATATAGGGGCTGTCACAGAATAAAAGATGTCCCTTGATCCACAGAAGGCCACAATTTAAATTTAAGACAAAAGACTATTAACAACACCAGCCAGGTGAAGAGAGATCTTCAGGTAAACAAGTGCTAACTGGCAAGATGGGAGGGCTTGTCAGGTTGCCAAAAAGGACAGACTTTCCCAATTTTTTTGTAGATCTTATGTAAAAGAGTATTCTGAAAGATAGCAAGATAGAGTAGAAGATGTTTAATGGCATTATTTCCCCAGCAGCTGTGAGAATGGAAGAGAGTCATCATAAATGTGTTTGGAATTTAGCAAGGAGGAGACTGGAAAATGGAGGGCAGTCAAAGATAAGACTGATCTTTGAAGAATTGAATGATAAGTGACAGGTAGAGCAGGGATTGACCGTGAAAGGCTTTGGAAATAAAGATGACATTTTAATTTACTGAGACAGAGAAGCAGGATGCAAAGACATGGAAAATAACAGGTAAGTGATAACATTCTGAACAGGTAAGGGGAAAAATGTGTTTATCAAAACCAGAGGAAAATATGTTGCAACAACTAAGATGAGCTGATGATGATAGCTGTAAGAGAGATTTAGCTGTGTGGATGGACTGCAAGCATGGCCTGTGTGCAGTGTTGTTCAGGGTGAGCTTCAGGATGTCAGGAGATATAGAGAAGATACAGATGAAGTTGACGACCTGACTGAGGATCCAAGGATGGATACTGCTCAAAGGAACTAACACCAAAAGGAGAAGGGACTGATAACACACTTCACTAAATGTAAGTAGTAGCTGGACATTTGTCAGTAGGTGTCAAAGAAACACACTGAGATCTCAGTGTGTTATCAGTAGAGGAAAGATGGCTAGAGACATGTGCTGTCTTGTTGAGGACTGGAAGAAGATCCAAGGGAAGACAGTCACTGACACCAGAGACAGACAAGGTTTTTCAAAAAGCAACATGATCAGTGATGTCAAAGCAGACAATGGGTAAGGAAGAATATCCCGGTGTCACAGATGCTAAGCCTGTCTCTGAGGACTCACTGAAGGATTAGATGTGAGTGAAAGCTTAAGGAAACAGTGTAAAAGATGGAGAACACCTTCACAATATGATGCGATGAAAATGCAGGAGTAGTGTTCCTACCAAGGTGCAGGGCAAGGGGCAGTAGTCCGAAGAGGCAAGTGAAGTTGAAAGAAATGTTTTAAGATGGATGAGGTTGAAAGTTTTCTCCATAGTGAGGAAGGAGGTCCATAGATGTGAGTGAAAGCTTAAGGAAACAGTGTAAAAGATGGAGAACACCTTCACAATATGGTGTGATGAAAATGCAGGAGTAGTGTTCCTACCAAGGTGCAGGGCAAGGGGCAGTAGTCCGAAGAGGCAAGTGAAGTTGAAAGAAATGTTTTAAGATTGAAAAGGTTTTAAGGTTGAAAGTTTTCTCCATAGTGAGGAGGGAGGTCCAGGGAAAAGTGAGAAGGAAGGGGAAGTTTAAATAGAAGGATAAGTAGAGTTCTGGGGAGATCAGCAAGGGCTTGTCAGGACAAGTGAATGTTCACATTGTCTTAAGTACTCTATTCTGTCTCAGAAACATATTACTCATGGGTCTGTGAGCTGATTAACTTGACTCTTATCCAGTTTTCCCCCTACAGAGCAGGAAGAATAATAGAAGTTTAAAAGAAAAGTCAGTGGAGAGCTTTGCTAACTCTTCATTCCGATTCAAAGAGAATGAACAGTGATGGGAGAAGATTGTAGAGGATGGCAGAATTTTCTTGGTTGTCACGATTTAAAGGTCATCCATCATGCTGGATTCCCAGAAGACCAGATCCTATACTGAAAAAATTGAAATGCTAAAGTGGCACTTTTAACAGCTCACAATGGAAATAATAATGTCTTCTGTAAGCAGAGTACCGTCAGTCTGCTCTTGTCTTTATAAAAATAAAATATTTGGAGACAGAATTTATGAGGCCTTGAATCAATGGCTATGGCTCCCAAATTATGTAAAGGCATACCTTGCTTGCTCTTTAAGACCCTTAAGTGCTATAATAAAGCTAGTGGGTGATTTACCACTGAATAAAAAATAAATAAATAAATATCCACCATAATCTAAGGTAATGACTGCATTTTACCAGATGGACTGGTAGATAGAGAGATCCAAACAACAGTTCTGATCATTCTCTTTCAAGCTGGAGTGAGCTTCCACTCCATGCTGGCCTCCATCTCTGGGTCCTTAACCAAACAAGAGGCTACCAAAGTAGTTCCTCACATCTTCTTAACCAGTATGTAGATAGGAAATTTCTTGCATGCTGCAACAATGATCAGATATAGGAAAACTGGAAATATCAGACCTAATTTCAAAAAGATTCTGGAGGTGTTTGCTTGCATTACTGTTACTGACTGATGAAGCACTGACCATAGACTCAGCTCTGGACAAGACACACAGTGGGTCACAAAATCATAAGATCATGCCGTAATTCAGATGTGAGGTCTTCGCATCATCACCTAGAATAAGTCAGGGTGCTTAAATTAACCTAACTTCTCCCATCAATGTCAATAACAAGAGAACCAATGGTATCTTCTCTGAACTGCTATTATCTACTATGGTTTTTTTGACCTCAGATAACTTCCAAATTTTTTAAACTAATGTTTTTGAAAGCTATCTTAGGAAGTACCATGCTGCCTCAGCTAACCAACAGAGCATTCTGAAAGACAGCAAGATACAGTAGCAGATAATCTACAGAGCATCAGAGGCAGAAGAAAAGACAGTTAGAGACAGAATGCAGATGTGTTTGTGGAGGTACATAGAGAACAGGCCATGGGGGAGTAGCTGTAAAGAAATAGTTCAGCGAGACAAGTCCAGGGATAAATTTCCCTTTGTTACCCACTTATGTATTTAATCTTCATTGGTATAGAACCACATTTTTTTACAGTTGCTATATACTGCATCCATATGATATGTGTGATAACTCTGCCTTCCCTTGAGAGACTGAGATTAAAGAGCTGGAGACTGAAAATACTCTGGGATCCCAGAGAAGAGTTCTTTCCTATGACAATGAAGATTTTTCATTTAGTTTTTTTTCTGATTATTACTTCATGGAAAAGAAATTGCAGTGTCTTCCTTTTCACTAGGAAAAGTGAAGAGGAAATGACCCAAGCAATGTAAATATTGATGCAGGATTTGAAAGAAAAAGTGATTTATTAGCTCAATTGGAGAGAAAGAAATCCAAGCTTAGAGGGAGGCATATGTAGAATAATGAGATGAACACAAATTGGAGGCATATTTTGTTTGCAAAGTAGTAGGTAGAGAATGCAGATATATATATATAAGTCTTCATTGGAGCTGCTATGTAAATACAACTGTGAGGACTTCGAGAGAGAAGCAGCTAGTGTCTGAAAGTGAGACTGTGGGTATGAGGTGGGTGCAGTCCAATTGGAAGACACAAAAGCAAAGCCAGACAACGGAGAACATACAGGGAGCTGCAGTCAGGCAGATAACAGAACATGTTAATTTTGGGGGGTACGATTTCTTTTTGCCAAGGTCTAGAGCACCTAAAATACATATCCATATCTAAACTTAAACCTGCCACTCTAACCCTAAATTTAAACCTGAAACCTGGAGTCTTCTTTTATAGTCAATGGAAAGAAACAGGTACTTACAAAGGGGAACTGTAAGAGCAAATACTCAAACTTTTAGATGTCTAAACTTTTAGATGTCTAAATTAAAGCATATATACTATATTATGGGTGTGAGTCCCTTACCTAAATATGGGTATGTGTTGCTGTTTGAGATGCCCTAAAATATTATTCTCTCACCTATTGGTAATGAGGGCATAGGGCTCCCGTAGATTTGGTGTCAAATCTGCCAGCCCTAGTGGAGGTTTCTGATGCTATGTGATGTCTCAAAATTCTCTAGGGCCTATGGGCAACTGACTTGAGCCCCTTTTATCTGCAAAAGGAAGAGAATCAACATCTTTCATTTTGAAAAAAAAATCAACATTTTGAAATTATAATTTTTTTCTCTATTCATTTTTATTTATCTTTTGCTAGAAAGAAATTGGAGATTTCTCCTTTCACAGACTATGCTGGTTTACCGTGAAGTGAAATGAAATGTTCATCAGGCTACAGATGTAAGAGCTAAAAGAGAACAGGATGCTTGTCATTTCAGCATAAGATTCTTCTCCAAGTTTAGACACCTCATTGTCTCTTCTGGAGTATAAGTTACTTGACCTTCAGACAGGGGCATTCACTAGGTAGTGCCTTTTCCTGTCCTGCTCACTGGTGAGAAATAAGGACACAATTAATTTGACCTATTTTTGGTCTAATCTCATTTGAATAAGAAATCTAACTGCCATTTGAATTTGTCCTAAAGATGCCTATAATGGGAGCTTATGGTGACAAGCTCAGAAGTAAATGCTCCTATTCTGGATATCTTAAAGTGTTTCCCTTTAAATGTGGAAGCAAATCTAGCCTGTGGACAGATCTCAGAGCTTGATTAGGTCATTGGCAAGATTTGCTTTACTGCCACAGTCTGAGTGGTCTAAAGGGATCACATATATGTCTCTTGCCATAGGCTGGCATTGATTGTAGATAACTTCATCATTGCAGACTTCTGAGGCTTTCCTCCATGTCTCACTAAGGCAGGTCTGGATTTGAAGAAGGAAGATTGATGTGCAGGCAACACAGCATCCACAGCCAGGGATAGCTGCTGCAGGAAGGTAGATGGTGCCCATGTCCCTAATCACAAAGAGTTTGATCAACATCTGCAGGATGCTCACTGTTCACTCCCACAGCCCTGCCAGTAGTTCTCACTAGCCAAATGGGAAGTGCTCCCCCTGCATGAGTGGCATTTAGTGTGCCTGGGACACTGGGTTCATAGAATCATAGAATGGCCTAGGCTGGAAGGGACCTTAGAGATCATTTTAACCCAGCCTCCCTGTCGCCAGGGACGCCACCTCTCGACTAGATTAGGCAACACATGGGGACCGAACAGGATAATGGAAGGTCTCTAGTTTGGGAGAGAGGAGAAAGGAATCAGGCATTTCCTAACAGATCTGCTGGCTGTGACAGACTGGCTGCCACAGCTCCTTGTTTGTGTAGCTGCTCAGGGGCAGAAACCTCCTGCATGGCATCCACAGTGACTGTCCTTCACTGTTTTTTCTTAAATCAATTACAGTTTGTGCCTCCAAGGTAAGATTAACAACTCCAGCTGCCAGTGGATGCAAGCTGGAGAAAGTGATGAACACATTAAACTTTCAAGACCTAAGACTGAAACAGAGAACTTAAGCCATACTTAGGAGATCTCTGCCTCACATAAGACGTGGGTATTGATCTCAGTTTTCTTTCTGTGTTTTTGCTCCTTATTTAACTGTAGATCTTCTCACAGTCAGGGAACAAAAGTGGCATTGTATGAAAGGACTTGTCCGGAGCATAAAGAAGTACTTTGAGGAAACAGATTTTAGAGATCTGAACAAGAGTATTTTTCATGGAACTGTCCAGGGAACAGCTCATTAATTGAAGCAAATTGAATTAAAGTGCATGCTCTTAGTGGTATATCTATATAGTTAAATTATAATAAGTGACTCGTACTTAGTTACTTTATAATTTTTGCTGCCGGATTTAGTGGAAATGTGTTTAAAAGGGAGTCATTAGCTATGAGAAAAGAAACCGCCATTCCACTTGGCGATAAGCCAATAGGGAAAATCTTTCAGTGCTTCTCACTATTTCTATGTAATATTTCTACACATCATTATCTGTATCTAGCAAACAGGTATTTCAGTTTAATTTCCTTGAATTCACACTTAGCAGAAAGCCTGCCTTGTTTCCAGTTGGATCAGTAGCCCACATTGGGTTCATTCTTGGGAGCAGGGCAAGAAAAAGTGCGAGGTTTCAGCTGTGAAGGGTTCCTTTTAGGCAGCTGCTAATTTACAATGTTGATTAAACTATACCCTCATGGGGTGATCTCATGGCAGATTAGGCCAGCCTAAAGGCACACAGCCTGTGCCACCCTTCTCTAAGCATGCTTTCCTGAAACTGCTCACTACACTATGTACCAATCCCGGTGTGTGGGAGATGATGGGGACGGGGAGCAAAGAGAAAGGCTGGAAAATGGGTGGAAAGTAGCCGGGAGAGATGATGTTTCTGTGTGGTTTCAACCCGGTGGCTTTTCACCTTTTAGGCAATTGTGATAATCACTACACGACAGAAAACTCCAGCTAAGAGGGCTAAATTGCAGTGGGAGTGGGCTTCTGGGCAATCTGAGGGTTGTGCTCTGGTCTGAAGACATGCATGATGGGAATGATTACCAAGATGTGGAAGAGCTTTATTCTAAGATTTTAGTTTTGCTTTTCTCCAGCTCTGAGCTTTTGGGTGGGAAACTTTCTCTCTGAAGACTTTTCTGTGTGAAAGAAATACAAAAAATACCAACTTTGCTTTTGTCATAATTAGGAGTATTATTAGAGCTTAAACAGAAGCCAAACTTCCAAATGCATTTAGCATTCCTGTTACTAGTTTTCATTTTCTATTTTTCTCATTATTTTAAGAATAATGGTTCCAGTATCAACAAAACTAAACTGCAGCTTTTTTAGCCTCCCTTTCCCAACCTTGTTGCTGACTTCTAGCCCTATTTCTCTAACTTTCTACCATTCTCCCTTGAATTACTCAACACTTAAGCACCAAAATGTGCAGTCTTCACTGTAAATCTTTCCTGGGCCACCCTGAGGGTTTATGCTCACAGGGATTTTTGCACACTGCAGATTGTCAAACAGTATCAAGGTACCCTCACCGACCTGGATTACTTAGCTCAGGCACAGGAGATGGTGTGACTGCACTGCAGAGGACAAACTACTCTCACTGGTCACACAACATCCACATTGTTGAAGTCTGCTATTAATAATTGCAATTTCTATTACTAAGTTTTATTTATCCTTCAAAGAGTTTTGGATATGAGGGAGAAGGCGGCAGAAGGAAGGGTTCATAGGTATAACTAGCAAAATTTCAGAAACTGCCTGATAGGAGAGGCCTGGTGTATTTTGCAGCTGACTTCCCTGAGCCCTTGGTTCACTACGTTAGAAAGAAACTTGGAGAGAAAAGGGCTTTTCCAGTTCAATGGCTGCTTTGGAGAAGATAAACATGACTTTTGGCTCTCATTTTAGCTCCCAAAGAACATAGAAGAGAGAAAAAAGAGCCTAAGAGTTACCATGGGAAAAGAAGAGATGACAGATGACTCCCCTGTCACAAGGGCAAGTATGAGAGTGAAGGAATAAAACTCGAAACAACCTGCTTAAGTTATCCCTATACACTTGTCCCTCAGTAACGTCATTCCATTTTAGCGGGTTAGCCTTTTTTTTTTTAGCTCTCAATACCCCTGAAATTAAGGATCCAAGTAAAGCTTTTTTAAATAAGCTCATCTGAAAGTGGCTATTGGTGGGGTTTCTAAGGACATGTAGGTGATGTAACAGGAAAAACTGTGCTAGAAAAATGAATCGCACCATGAGTGGGATTAAGAGTACTGGCCAGGCAGGTACACATACACCTTCCTGCTCTTATTTATTTACAAGGAGCATCTCCACTCTCCCTGGTGGAAGAATATCTGCAGACATTTCACTAAAATGTTCTTGTACGCTGTTTTCATTGCTTTCATTAGTGAAGTTGTAGGTAAATGAAGCAGTGGGTACCTTCAGAGCAATGGTGGTACATTCCCTGGAGCACAGAGCATTTGGCTAAAGCTACAGTGAGGACCAAGGCCTTTCAACATATCCCTTTCTCTGTAATGACTATATCCTAATATGCATTCATTGCAAATCTAAACTTTCTTTCCTGGTTTGATATTGAATCACTGGAATCACTTTACAAGCCCAAAACTCCTGAGAGTTTCACTTGAATTTAAGAGTTTGCTTACTTAGCTTATCTTTGCTCTCTCTGATCCTGAAGAAAACTCGTTAGGTAAACAGCTTCTCATCACAGGTTTTATAAGGGTATATGACACCTGCCTCACTCAACTATTTGTTATTTGGTAAAATTAAGTAAGCTGAAGAAGAGAGGCTCCGCTTTGTAACACTGCAGCAGATGGTACACAAAATATAGGTAAATGACAGTGTCTCAGGAGTATAGACTTATATTCAACCAAGCTGTGCAAAACTCGTAAGCCCAAAAGCCTTTCTGGTTTTCTTAGCTGATATTGATCAGTCTGAGATATTATCACACCTTACCAAACAAGGATTAAAAGAAGAACCAGCAATATTTCTGGAAGTCATGCAGGCGTACAAGTATTTAGGCTCATTTCCTCCAGGAACAAAGTTGATACCTTGGCCAGGGAACGAATATAACAGAACCTTCAAATAGTGTTAATGAAAAATGCTCTTATTAAGGTGAGAAGGGTAATATGAGCACCAGGGAGAGGCCTTGAGAGTACCAGAAACAGTATTGAGGAAGTACAGCTCCTCTTCACCTCCACCTTGCCTTTGCCAGCTTTCAGGTTTGACGAATAACCAACAGCCCACAGAAGCCAAAGGCACGTGGTGCTGTGTAGCATCTGCAGAAGCCAAGTTCATATTTTCTCATCCAAGCTGGAAGAGCAGGAGTTCCTGATGTGAACAAGAAGCCCACAGAGGGGATGGCAGCAAAAGTTAATGGCAAAATGGAAGGTTTAGGAGAGGCCGAAGTTTGGGCTGAAGTTCAGGAAAGTCACAGGAGATTCCCTATAGAGTACTTCTGATGAAAAGATGAGTACAAATAACTGGATACTTGCAAAGTTGCAGACCAAACAACCTGTAAGACTTGAGGGTTTTTGAAATTTGATCATTTTGGGGAGCTGGTAGTCAAGGGTGCTCAAAGCAATAGGGGCCTGTGGCCAAGTGTTATCAGTCTTTGAAACTCATCAGGTGAAACACTGATACAGCAAATTTGGTACAACTGTGTCTTCTGTGACTGATGAACATGTGAATAAAAAAATTATAAGGCCATAAAGAATAATGAAGTACAAAATTTGAAATAGTTCCATTAACTTTTCAAGAATATTGGAAGAAAAAGATGTAGAACATGAACTCCTACAGTATGTTAATCTCTCCCAACTCCCCAGCAGGCACAGTGATTTAAATACAAATCTAGTCATTGAGATCACTGAAACCGTCAGTGAGAAAAGGGGGTGCTACAAACTGATAGAAACATCATTCTTATCCTTGCAGTTATGGCTTCATTAAGTTTATTCAACAAATAAGTCATCACAGGTTGGTCTTCAGCAATGTTGGTGTTTATCCAAAGCTGTATGAGTGCTGTGCAGCTGCAGAGAGCCAGTTTCTTGGCCTTGCAGAGCTGCTTTTCTAAATGCTCACCTCTGCTCTCTGGGCTTATGCACATCCAACTAATTCGTGTTAACACCAGGGAAGTACTATTTGATTCCTGTTACACCTGGGTCACTTTGCTACCTCCAGATTATCTCCATGCACAAGTCATGGTGTCAATACCATCTACCTTCTTTCCCTGCTGCTGCTTGTCCATGTCTGGAGATACCCACATCCCATCACCCCAAGGTCTGTCGCTATGAAGTTCCCAAACTTAAAGATTTCCAGCAGCTCCTGACACTCTTCTTCATCACTGGCATTGCCATTGTCTTGCCCCAGGGTGTGTATTTCCGATTTGGAGCTTAAGCAAAACAAAGAGCAGGCTCCCACTCCCTTGCAGAGGAAAGGCAGATAGGTGAAGAAAGGAAGAAGCTGAAGGAAGTGAGATAAGGCTCACACAACTAGAGCAAAACATGCAGTCCTGTGAGCAGCAGAACAAATTAAAACTATGCTTGTGGACTATTTACATTCTGAGGAAAGTATTCCTGTATGGATGCTCTGGTTTTTAAGCTGAACTTACTCAGCAGTCCTCTTTCTGAAATCCTTAAAAGTACCCCTTCACTCAGCTACCAATTTTCATGAGATATGGGGAAATTTAACACCCTTAGGATGTTGTCTTTCCCATGTGGCAGAAATTAGTCAATTCCTTCCAAAACATATTACCCAGGAAAAGGCAGGCATATGTCAAAAGCACTATTATGTATGCCACACTTTCTAAGGAATTTGGGCTAAAAATAAACTGCTATTTGCTGCATTTGGGTATTTTTCTAATCTGGCCCGTGATGCTTCAAAGTTCTCCTCTTGTCCAAAGACAAGGGTGTGCAAAGGGATGTGAAAGCTTTTCAAAAGCTCAGTACAACAGCTTTGGAGTGTGTGTGTGTCTATGTTTCAAAGAAGGCTCATAGAGGGATCGCATCACCTTTCTAAACCCCTTATTCTACTCCCAGATCAGTGTCACTGCTCAAATCTACTCTCTTTGCGTTGTCCGTGGAAAATATGCTCCTGCTTTTACCCTACATGGAAGTGTGAAACATCATCATTGACCTTTCCCATGCTTGACTGCACTTAGTATAACTCACATGGTCTTTACAGTGTTCTGCATGGTTTTATAATCCCATCTACTTTATGAATGGTCCATATCTTTATGATGGCTAGTGATATAAAAATGGAAGAACTGGCATATGCTTACTTTTGATCAATTCTTAGTTTTGATCAGTTCTTTCTATGTGGAAGATTTCTGATAGCAAAAGACCCTGCAACATACTAAGGTGCCTGACTACAGCATATTTAGTTCCATAAATCTCTGGGAGCTAAAATATTGGGGTAAATTTGAGAAATCCTTTCTTCTAAGAACTGGCTTTCCAAGAATAAAGACTTCCCAAGAGCTTATTCCAGGAATAAACTTTGCAGTAGTAACCAGTAATAAGAAGCTAACTCCTCCCCTTAGAAACCATCATTGTTATACAGGACATAGAAAACCAGTAATACTCTCATGTCCACCCTAAACACCCATCTGGGTGTAAGTAACAGTATTTTAATTCACAGAATCACAGAATGTCAGGGCTTGGAAGGGACCTCTAGTCCAGCTCCCTGCCAGAGCAAGATCACCTACAGTAGGTCACACGTCCAGGCGGGTTTTGAACGTCTCCAGAGAGGGAGACTCTACAACCTCCCTGGGCAGCCTGTGCCAGTGCTCTGTCACCCTCACAATGAAAAATATATTTTTTTTAATTCCTGTATTCTAAGAACTTGCATTTTGGGGGAATTCTCCTTTGTCTCTGAACATACAAATAGGAGTCTCCACAGAGTCCAGTGAATGTTTGGAGTAAAGTTCAAACCTGTTTTATTATGTTTTAGTGAGGATGCCTCTCCCTACTAGTAACATGGTTCATACTATGTGTGCAGCAGTATGCATAATCTGGACTACGATCTTGCTGATACATATATTAGACCAACATGTGGTCAGAAGAGTTGGTGAGAGGCAGTAAACATGACTCAATGACTTGTTATAAGTCCAGTGGGAAACACAGTCTCAGAAAGTTACTGAAAAGAGACAAAACTAATGAGAGAGAGAGAAAATGTGGGCAACAAGTAGGGGGAAAACAAGTGAGAAAGATCTTTGATAGTGTGTCCTCTCATTCTTCATTTGGGAAATAGCTCATTTCCACATCACATCTACTTTTTCCAGGAATACATAAATTGTATTTGATAGCAACAAACACAGCGTAATTGCAATTTCGTTTGAGCATGTCAATAATAAACAGTTTTAAACATTTCACTCCATGAAGTTGACATTGCATAAAATGATTACTAACATCAATCAAGTACATTTACATTCATTCTCACGCCATAGGAAATCACAATGAATGTGTCTGCAATATAGGCAACTGCTGTGGAGCATGGAGGTATCTGAACTGACTTTACTTCTTTTAAGCAAAACACAGTGCAGTGTTTAGGCTCAGGTAACCATCTGTGGCATGATTAATTTGCCTACATATAAACAGAAATGGTAAGTTAGACATCCTAAGGTATCCTGCCTGACCTTCTGCAGCTACTTCTAGGCAATATGAATCATCTACAGTGTCAGAACTGTCAGCTCTGTGCAGATAACCATGCATCCCATCCCCACAGCCTCTACAATCAATGAAGGCAGAAAGATATATCTGATGTGGGAGTAATCATTTGGGAGAACGGATGTCTGAGGCATGAGTCAAGCATATGAACACAGCCATCCAGTGATATTTGAGATGTCCCAGAGTAAGCCTACATCCTCACAGGGCTGGCAGAGATTGCATAAAACCTGTATCCTACCAGAGTGCCAATTGGATACTCAGAGGTACTCTAGGAAATCTCACATTGCACCAGACCCCTGTGTCTAAAGAGTGGAATTGTGCCCAGAGAGGAATGGAATGAGTTGCTGCCAACAGGGGCCTATTCTTTCATCAGCTGTAGAAGAAGACTAAATTATTGGTTTAGAAGGGTTTGGGATGTCTGAAGGTGAGTGAGATGAATCCCTGTGCATATGGTAATGCAGAGTTTGAGGGCAGTAGTGTGAATGCCAGAAACTTCACACAGCATGTATGCAACCATGGTGGACCACATCCTCAGGTCCACAACTGCTTTTAGCCTTTGAATTCCTTCACTCAGTACAAGGTACTGGCCAAAGAAGGCACCTCACCCAACGAGTTAAATATAAGGAATGACACTCGTGCCTTCAGTCCCGCACACAAACAGAGAGGTAACAAAATCAAAACATAAAGAAAGAGAGAATTGCATTGGAAAAGATCAAGTCATTTCACTAATGAGGCCATTCTTCCCTTAATTACATTAAGTGCTCTCAGAATTCAGTTGTCAGGAACAGACTTGGAGCTGGGGGACTACAAGTGACGGAGATGTCAACAGCAAGTCAGTGAATTTACAGTTGGGCTCATTTGCACGCTGAAACCTACAAAACCACAGAGTCAGTTAACCTATGGGAGATAGCTTCACACCTAAAGAGAACAGAATCATAGAGTCAGCAAATCATAGAATTTTTCAGGCTGGAAAGGACCTTTAATTGAGTCCAACCATTAATCTAACACTGCCAACTCCACCACTAAATCATGCCCCTAAACACCATATCTACATGTCTTTTAAATACGTCCAGGGATGGTGACTCAACCATTTCCCTGGGCAGTCTGTTCCAATGCTTAATAAACAGGAGATACTAATGATTTGCATAGTTCCTCTGCTACAATTCTCAGGAGTGTATGCATTGTAATTACTAATTTTTTTAATCATTCTGTTTGTATTGCTATCGTCATACTATGGTGGGATGTTATCTCACCATCACCCTGAACTAACAAAAGCAGACCTGCTGAATTCCGTTTTTAAGGGAGCCACTGATGCAGTAAAAACACTGTCTCTAATCCAGTAACAGATCTGATGCCCTAATATGACACAGTTGAGGCAAAACTCCTCTCTGTGGTGTCTATGGACTATCTTTGGGAATTCGCTGTGTTTAGCAAGCACCTACCTGCTGGTTTACTTAATATCTACACTATGCTTCTTCCCCTTGAAATGAGGGCTTTAGTGCAGACCTGAGTGCAGTTCAGGGGTGAAATATCAGCATTGTACAACACACACCTGCTCTCTTGTTTCTCTGAACTTGCAATTTGGGAAGAGTTGAGGGTGGAGGGACTGGTATCTGGACTGATGGAAGAAAATGCCAGCAATTCAGACTTCCCATGTCACCACTAGAGTTAAAATGAGGAAAAGAAGTAAAGGAGAGTCAAGGAGGTTTGGAAAAAACAATTTGCATACTTCCCTCTGAACCTGGATTAGACTGGTTGGCATGTTGGACATCAGGAAAACACTGAGTGCTAAAGATAGATTTGTTCAAGTGAAGCAGGGTGTTCCCATCAGTGTTTGGTGTCCTCTCCATTCCTTGGATTCTGTCTGGCAAAGCCAGGTCCAGCACTCTGGGCAAATTTTTGTAACAGAAATGATATTCTCCTCAGTGTCAAGTCATTCTGAAGTTTCAGGTAGATGCAGTAATTGCATTAATTCCTAGCCTAAGTAGGATTTTTCTTGTATTTTAATGTGCCATTTACCACTTTAGCGCTCCTCGTTCAGAAATATGGATAAGACCTCTATATTTGTCTCTACACGCATACAGCACATCAGGGCTCCTTTGACATAAAGATCCTGCTGATAGCCCCATATTTTCATTATTGCATTATATATTGATCATGCCTAACTATCCACACTGCTCTAACAGCTGTGGATTAACCCCAGTCAGCAACTAAACACTACACAGCCGCTCACTTATCCTGTCACCCCCCGCAGTGGGATGAGGGAGAGAATAAGATTAAAAAGTAAAATTCATGGGTAGAGATAAGAACAGTTTAATAACTAAAATAGCATTTAATTAATAGAATATAATTATAGCAATTGCAATGAAAATTAATATAGAACAAAGAAAGAGAAATAAAATCCAAGAAAAACCAAATGATGAATAATGTAATTGCTCACCATCCTCTGATTGATGCCCAGACTGTCCCAGACCATTTATCTGTCCCTCCCAGACAACTCTCTCCTGTTTCTACACTGGAGATGACATCCTGTGGTATAGAATACCCCTTTGGCTCATCTGGGTCAGCTATCTTGGCTGTGTCCCCTTCCAGCTCCTTGTGCACTTCCAGCCTCCCCTGGCAGAACAGTATGAGAAGCTGAAATTTCTTTGATTTAGTACAAACTACTAGCAAGAAAACTAACTTTACTCCAGCCAAAACCAGGACAATGCTGTATGACATGAGGATGTGTGGTCCCTGTGATGGTACCTGTCAGAAATATGCTGTTCACAGCTGTCATAAGGTATCTGCCATCTGCTTAGAGACTTGAGCACTGAGCTGTACAAGAGCAAAGGACAAGAAAAAGTCAGCAAGCTCTGGAGGACAGACTGAACTTGAAAGAATTTTTCATCCTATCTATATCTATGATACAGGAACCCAAAAAGTCATTTTATCCTCTCCATCAAAACTGCAGGTTATTCCTTCATGCCTTAGAGTATTTAGTGTGTGCCTGAAGACTCTCTTCAGCATCTTGAAGCTTACTGTGAGCAGTTTATTTACTCTTCCTATTTGCTTACCTTTTCTAGGTAGATTCAATCAAAGGACTACTCCAATTGGCTCTACAGTAACAGAATTAAATCAGTGGCACCAAAAACCATCTCAGAGAGAAGCTGCCTGCTATTACTGGTTGAAACCAAGTAAATTCTGGGAAGAGTTAACCATAAAACTCAGATTTCTTGGTTACAAGGTGGTTCTTGGGAGGATTTCAGCAGGTGTCAGGTATATACAAAAGTTACAAGTCACAACATCCAGGCCACTTTCCATGACAGCCTACGATAGGAGACTGCATTAGTGTCAGCAACGAGGCAGCACTGATGCAGTACAGCATCCACAGAATACTGCGTCTTGCTTGTCCAAAGTCCTTTTGACTCCCTGTATGAGCTTGAGCAGAGGGAACTTGAGAAGATTTTTTGCATGAATATGAAGATGTATTTTTCTAGGAAACAGGATTGCGTTGCAAACGTTGTCTCCCTCCTGTCAGAAACTGACATTAAAAAATAAGTCAAAATAAAGAAAAGCCCTGACAAAAAATTGAGAATTCATGACATTAATTTTCAGATGAAATTGTCTTTATAATTATTACTTATATCATTATTGCAATTAGTTGAACTTCTGACAGAAATAAGTCTTCTGAATTTTTTTTTCCATTTTATGTCAGAAATATCTGACATTGGAACTATGCAAACTCTTCTTATAAATGGGAAATTAATAGATATTGACCTTCTTTCATGAACAATAGTGCTTTCACCAAACTAGAATTTTCTGGAAAAAATTGGACATCGAAAATTTTTCCAATAAGCTTTTGAAGGAATTTTTACAATAATAGCTATGCTATGAAGAAAGGAGGCCTGTTGTTTAACCAGATCAGACACAACATCTGGCACTGAAAACTGTCAAAATGTAGTTCACCTTAGGGGAAAGTGTCCAGATGCAGAGATACATTTGACTGTATAATAACATCTGTTATGCAAACCAATATTACAAACTTAGATCTGTATCAGTTAATGGGTAAGACAAAAATTAAACTGAACTAAATGATATGGAACAATTTAAGATTACAGATTTAATTAAATGGAAGATAATGGATTTTCCTCCTGAACAGTTGATTAAAAAACGAGATCTGATCAGACTAAAGATGCAAACACATCAGCATACAGGATTTAGGAGAAATATTATGTGAATCAAAACATAGGCATTACTGGTCCATTGCCATGTGGATCAGTATGGATGCACCATGGCAGATCTCAATGACACTACGGCATTTGCCTAAAGATTTGTGGATTACATCATACAAACAAAGAACATGAGTTGTACATAAAAATTTTACTAGAGTCTAAGATAAATATCTAGGGGTTTATGGCTATAAATCTAAAACTGTAGCAATAAAATCTACTGCTAGATCAGCCTTTGGAAGAAGGAAAAGGCTAAAGCTAGGAGGATCCGTATAGAAAGAACACGTTTGAGATAGAAGATAACTATGCTTATTTATATGCCTTATTTACCCTTGTCTTTAATAACGGGCAAGATGAGAGAATGTTTAGAAGGAATGAATATTCAAAATGGAAAACTCCAACAGAAAAAGATGAAAAAACATATTTAAGATCAGTGTGCTGGAAATCTGGGGGGAAGGTCAATCTTCAGCCAGGAAGTACTGCTGTGTGAAATGGCAAGTCCTGCAGCAAACCTTTTCTAAGAGAATCTATTCATCTGTGGCTAGTGCATTAGCGTTTCAAATTGGTGAACACAGCACTTCTATTTTGAAAAGAGAAAGATGATCTGTGCAGTTACAGCGCTATTAGTCTGGTTTCCAGTGTACGCAAGGAATAAATTTCAAAAGAAAGACTACCTAACAAAATGGAGATAAACAAAATGCGGGATACAATAGAACCTGAATTTACAGCAGCATATTTTGACAAAGTTACTATCTTTCTGCAATATATTCGTCTATGTTTAGATGAAAGAATGTGATAAAAACAATGTGAGCTAAGGCTCACATTCATTCCAAGGACAAATTATTAATGCTTAAGGCAAAGACAAGGGGGATTATTGCAATTAGTTTAGGAAAAGACCTGTCTCCAGGGCAGGCAACATCAGCTATCACCGAAGGAAGATAAAGCCTGCAAAAGGTAGGGTCTAAGTGGAATATGTCCAGTATCAGCCATTATGCCATTTTTTCACAATACCAGGCACAAAAATAACTAATAAAAATAGTTAACAACACAAATTTGGAGACAATGTTAACAGAGAGGAAGGTTAGAGTATCATATAGGAGGAACCTGATAATCTTGAGCAATGAAGAAATAAAAATCAGAAGAAATTTAGCAGCCTGAAGTGCCAGGTCAGGCACATAGAGACTAATAAAAAGATTTGTTGTAAGCTGGGGGCTGAACTGTGGTAATGCAAGGAAAGAAGAAAGCCCAGGCTAGAAATAATCATTCACACTATGTCCATGAGTCATAAACATGATTCAGCCACACAAAGGTTGATGCAATTGTACGATGTGTCAGGAATTATATTTCTAGGAGACAGGGACAGATAAGAACAGTAAATCAAAGAGATTATACCTAGGGTATGACACAAACCCAATCACTTATAATCTATACGGCCACTCGCTATAAATACTAATGGGATATGAAGATCTAAGCAGAAAGACCTTGTTAACCAAAGAAGAAAGAGGCAAACAGTGGAAACGGAAATTCAGGCTGGATATGAGTAAAGTTCAAAGATGACATGATGCTGAAGAGACTTGCAGAAGATCTGTCTGCAGCCTTTGGCAAAAAGATAAGAGTTAGGAAGCATCCCCTGCAAGTGAGGCTCCTAGGGTCAGAGTACCAGACCAGGTAACACAGGCACAGGCAGTGCCACCCCTTCCTGAAGAAGCATGATGTGCATGTCCAGGGAATGTTGTAAGAAGGCTACCTGAGGTAGCAGGAGACCTCAAGGACCTTTCAGTCTCTTCTAATAGATGACTGACCCTTATGAAGTTAAATCCACAGATATCTGAAAGGAAAGCTGCCAGAGTAGGATCTGCAGGGTTTTGCTTAAAGGTGGGTAGGATCTGGAATTTTAAACTCATCTCAGATACTCTTCTGTGAGCTTCCTCAGGGAGAAAGTATTAGCCATTCAGTCTTTCTATCTCCACTAGAAGTGATGGGATCAAGAATCAGTTTGAATTGGCTTTAGGACACATGAGGGACTAGAGTTTTTAGTTCTTACCCCAAGAAAGCCAGGTATCTCCCGTCTTGCTTATGCTGTAGGAGGACAGCTTATGCTGTTGGGAATGAAATGGAAAGTGCTGTAGAGGGTTCAGAACATTCCAATGAGCCCTTCTCCCTCTATGGGAGGGAAAAGCCATAAAGCTGTATATATTGGTTGGAGATGGAGATCTGATGAGACCTGCACGCTGGTCTGTGCCGGGGCAGGACTGCATCTGGCCAGCAGCAGTGATTCCACGTGCTCAGTAGTCAAACACTTTCATCAGCCATAGGCAGCGCCAAACTGGAGTCTGGAGCTATCAGAGCAGCTTTTCCTAGCTTGATGAAGGTTTGTCCTCCCAAACTTCCCGTGCATGCCATGCCCGTCCTCCCAGCTTCTCAGCAGAAAGTTTGACATGAAGTTGCAATCAAATTGCCAATAATTAATTTTATGTTGTGTTTCCTGGACTCATTTTTACTAATTTTACTATTGTAAGGAGTACATTTTGTGGCTCATGAGTGACAATTCTTGTCACAAGGAGCAGATCTCTGATTAATTCTTTCTGATCTAGATTAATTTGTGTGACAATCATTTGTGACAAAGATTAATCTTTCAAACAGTTACTGTGACAATCTTCTCTACCAAGACAAGCTATCACACTTTTGCTGCTTTACTCTGACCTTGTTGTGTGACTTTGGAAAAGTTGTTGTTTCCTAAAGACTCATTTTACCCATCTATAAAATCTGTATAAGTCATCTGCAGAGTATTTATTACATATCTTGGGACATGGGAACTCAATAAACTGTGAAACCATCAAAGGGAAAAAGGTGATTTGAAAACAATCTGTGATCTTCAATTAAAAAAAGGCAATAGCTATGACTTCACAAATATTGAAGGGAAGAGGCAACAAAAACATTAAAAAATTGCATGTATTTTTTTGGAAATTTTTTGTTTGCTTGCTTCTAAGAGCTGAGACTGGAAATTTTTATGAAATCGGTATCCAAAATTTCATAAAAAGTGTTAGTGAAGTGATCAAAGCTCTATCTCTAGAAGGCAAACAATACTAATAGCACTGAAAAAAAGCTTTCCTGACTGAACTGCAATGCTGACTATGCAAACCATATTTTGAAAAAATATTAAGTTTAAAAATATTTCTTTTTCATTTAAAATTTTTGGCAACCTCTCATGATCATTGGTCCACAAAGTGACTTTGGAAGCATGTAGAATCTTTCCTCTGCATGAAAAATTCATAATATAGAGACAGGGTTATTCTTAGAAAGACACAGACAGACTGTGAGCAGCGTGACAGAGAAGGCAACTTTTTCTGTTAACACACTCCCTCCCTCTCCCTTATTTTTCATATCTGAATAAAAATATACTGTGCAGCCACCATTCCTGTTCAAACTCTTGGTTTTCAGGGAGGTACCAAACTGCCTACAACAGGTATCTGCTCTACAATACACTGCAAAGCACAGCAAAGTATATGCATTTCTTCTTTAAAAATGATGTCTATGGTGTTAAAGACTCTCCACTGAGGGCTGTCACTTGCTGGTGAGGGGCACCCTACAGCTTGCAAGTCTGGATGTATAATGAAGTTTTACATCTGAGTTTCCAAACTATTTTCTGTTTTATAAAAAGCGAATTTCATTAGACTGCAGGACAGAGGCAGTAAGACTGAAACTCAGATTAAAAACAAACAGAGAAGAACCTGAAGGAAATTAAGCCAAATCATCCCAAACACACCATCTTTGCCTTTTGCCTTGAAAAGTCATGCCCAAGGTAGGGGCTTGAGGGGACTTCCCCACGCCCTGGCCTTCAGGACGTCCTCACTGGTGTTGCACACCCTGAGTGTGCATAGCTCAGCCATGATTTCTTTGGGAACAAGCTTAGCAGGAAGAAACATGCTGCCTCCTGCTCCCATACAGAACCCTCATGGTCAAGGTTGTCTTCATCCCTGAGGAGGAGTCTGGTGAAACCCACCTGTATAACACGCCAACCAGGCAGGGCTGATGTCATCTCAGCTGCAGATCCTGCTGCCGGCAGGTTTGAGCTGCTCTGCTTGTAGGTGGCTGCAGGTCCAGTCCCAAGAAACTCAACTCTTCCAGCCCTGGATAGGGAGTGGAGGGTCCTAAATCAAACCAGTGGCCATCCTCTTGGTAGAGGAACATTTATGTACCCTGATTGCAGTAACTTCACAGAGTGTCACCTGAAACCTTTCAGGGAGGTGAGAGTCTTCTCTAGGATCCTGGAGTTACATTACACTTGTTAGCACTGTGTTCCTCTGGGCTTTTACTCCCCCATAGTACAGTGTCATAAAGCTGGACAATTGCAGCAACACATCACACTTTGAATAGCTACAATATACTCCAGCAGTTTGGTGCTGGATGGTTGCACAAACTCTGCACAGGTTACATATGTTCATGCAGTTAATGGGACTGTGAGGGAGTCAGAAAATCATGCCTGATTACTAGCCATGCAAATTGTATACCAAAACCCAAAGAACATATGATTTATATGATAGACCTGACATCAGAAAAAAAAAAAGTTTTCAACAAATCAGAGATACAATCAGAAGGAAACAATTTCTGTATTCAGGCAAAAGTTAATGAGCCTGATGCAAAGTGTGAGCAAAGAAATGTGGTAGGAAATTAAAATCTTTCAAGAATCATTAAGTGTGGACATCTGGGTTTTCTAAAATTAATTTACGCTAAAACTAATTTCCCAATGTAAAACTTTGGCAATCACTGTTTAACTGTAAATTTAAGCAGTAAAACATTTGATACTGCTGATTTAACAAAAGCACTCTAAAAAAAATATTTCCTGTGAAATGGTATCTTAATCCTTAATTCAATTTCAAAAAGACAAAGGAATAAATCTCATGCATCTAAACTTCTGCAAAGCATCGGACACTGGTTAAACTGGAGACTGCATATTAATTCATGAACCGGACGGGAAAGAGCTATGTGGCACATGGAAGGAGGGCTACTGTAAGAGGAAATTTTGTCTAGATGGGATTATTGACATAGCTCCTCAAGAACCAGCCAGAAATAACACAGTGTTTACAGCACACTGGCCTGTTCAAGGATGACTCTCAGGCCCTCTCTGAGGCAGTCATGGAAAGACAGCTTCAAAGCTAAGCTAGATTCAAGTGAGATGCCTCCAGAAAAGGATAGGGAAGTATTGCTTTCACAGTTTTAGGCAACAGTAACACCCCTCTTGAATTTTGAATGTAATCAGAACATCCATGCTTAAGATAACAAAAGCAGAGCAGATACTGGAAATTGTCTACTTACAGAATTCTCTGTGGAAGTGGCAGGCTGGGATGGTACCAAAGGTACTTTACAGTTAAAGCATCTCTATGACGCTTAGCTAGACATGAGCCAACAATGCTCTCTCACAGCCCAGAAGGCAAATCGCACTCTGGGCGGTATCAAAATAAGTGTGGTCAGCAGGTCGAGAGGTGATTCTGCCCCTCTGCTCTGGTGACACCTCACCTGCAGTGCTGTATCCAGCTCTGGAGCCCTCAGCACAGCAAATACAGGGAGCTGTTAGAGCAGGTCTGGAGGAGGGCTACAGAAACGATAAGAAGGCTGGAGCACCTCTCCTATGAGGACAGGCTGAGAGAGTTGGGGTTGTTCAGCCTGGAGAAAAGAAGGCTCCAGGAAGACCTTATAGTGTCTTCCCAGTACCTGAACTGGACTACAGGAAAGCTGGGGAGGGACTGCTTACAAGAGTGTGTCATGATAGGACAAGGAGCAATGGTTTTAAAATAGAGCAGGGTTGTTTTAAGTTAGATATTTAAGAAGAAGTTCTTTACTATGAGGGTGGTGAAACCCTGGCACACATTGCCCACAGAGGTGGTGGAGGCCCCATCCCTGAAGGCATTCAAGGTCAGGCTGGATGGGGCTCTGAGCAACCTGATCTAGTTAAGGATGTCCCTGTTCACTGCAGTGGGGTTGGACTAGATGGCCTTTAAAGATCCCTTCCAACCTGACACGTTCTATAATTCTGTGATCACATCCCTACAAATACAGGGTTTATCTGAGCTATATTTCATGTAGTTTAAGTTCTGGACTTAGTCTTTGGTCCCACTATACTGCTTAACATAGACCTCAGCGTGTCCTCAGCAGAAGAAACTGTCATGTCATGTCTGACATCAGGTCCATAAGTCAATGGGCTCCTTCCCAGAAGGAAGCTGAGCTACATATATCCTACATTGCCACAAGTGAGTGTGCAAAGCTTAGAGCAAGGAACACACCTTGTGTTAGCTGTACTTCAGTGTTTCAAAGTGTGAATAAGCCTGGCATGCTTAGTTTGGCAAAACAAAGGGTATTTTCCTTTATAAAGGAGATTGAGACGTAAAGAAAGAGCTGAGACCGGCCAGATCTTTAACCTACCAACACATCTTAGATGATCTCCAATGACCAGAAAAGAGAAATTTGACTTAAATATTAACTAGAAAATAGTCAGAGCAAAAGTCACGTCTTTGTCATGCCGTGCAGTCCTTCTTGCAGCCTGTCTCCTTTTACTTTGCAGCTGTTAAAATGTCCTTGTGTAGTTGTCAGTGATTGTACAGAGAAATAATTCCAGTCCTGTTAAAGTCCCTTGACATTAGTCTACCACTTAAAAAAAAATCAATTATCCCAAAGAAAAAGCTGTAGCTGTTCTAACAAACACAAAATGTAGAGCACACCATGTCAGCCAGGCAGAATTTAAACAGCCTTGGTTTCCCTTGCTCTTGCCCAGCGGCTGGGTGTGCAGCTTCTTAGGCTACTCTTTGATTCTTTGCCATTCTGAGAATTTTCAAAGATACATGCCAAATTCAGAAGAAATGATACTTGCTTCCTTTTCATCAAAGTCTATAAGAATAAATCAAGATCACTAATTATTAGACCTGCTAATACCCCTGTGAAGAATCCCTGTGGGAGACGGTAACTCCATTAGGTTTGAAATTTCCCACGCAGCAAACACAGCTCCATCATGGCAGAACTTATGACAGCTTTAAGGTCGCCCTTGGGACAGCATCCGACCATTTGGTCTCCAAAGCAGTTCAGCTTGATTCCTGCTTGCAGCTTTTGGAGCTTATCTGCACCTGGTAGACCACGGCAGCAAATCCACCTGCACCATCACAGAATCACACAGAAATACAGAATGTTAGGGGTTGGAAGG